>NC_060275.1:28319715-28556266 GCF_021613505.1 Equus quagga | reverse complement strand
TATTCTATTCTATTCTATTCTATTCTATTCTATTCTATTCTATTCTACTCTACTTTATTCTATTCCATTCCATTCCAGACAACAACTCCATGGGAATATGCCCCCTCATCTCCCCATTCTTGCCATGGAGGAATGAGACAGCAGTATAGATAGAATGCCAGAGGAGGAAGTGCCCAGAGCTCACGGAGGAGGGCATGAAGGTGGAGGCCTAGGATGGGGGAGAGGCGGGGGGGGGGGACACTGGAAGGAAGAAATCAGCCCTTAGTTTAGGAAACCTTTCTGCTCCAGGGCCAGGCTGTCGAGGGGCTTGCTGTCACCACCTCCCCCACCCTCCTCGTCCTCGCTCGGTGGCAGCACATAGGACTCATCCACTGGCAACAGCTCCCTGGATAGCTGGCCATCATCCTCCTCCACCGCCAGCCAGCGTTGGCACGGAAAGTAGTACCTGTGGGAATGAGGAAAGGTGGAAATGTCTCCTTGGGACGGTCTCATGAAGGAGCAGTCATGGGCCATGAAATGAGAGGCCCTGGTGGGGCTCAAACCCTCCCCTGCCCAAGCCCCGGCCCTCATAGCATTGCCCTCCAATTCTACCCAGCCTGGGCATCACCCCACGAGAGTCCCTTTCCTAGAGGAGACAACAAACAGGGGGACATGGTCCTCAGATAGCCCACTGAAAATGGCTACGTGGTGGTGTCTGGAGCATAGCAGACCCTCAATCAGGGTCATATTGGAGGTGTCTGGAAGAAGAGGGGCGTCTGGGGACTGTTCTAGTCTTTTCTGGCATTAATCTGTCAGCCAGATCTACTTTAACAAAGAGTGTTGTAGGTGTTCAATACCTAAGTGTGGAACTAATGGATTTTGACGTCAAGCTTCTGGAAGGTACAAAGAGTATGACTAAGTGGCCTACACAGAAGACAGCCGGGGCCATCGAGGGAAGGGAGATCCAAGTGACTCCTGGCTCTCCCACTTAGCATAGTCATGCAACCTTGAATAAATTTCTTTACCTCTCTGAGTTCGCATTGCCAGATTTAGCCAATAAAATCACAGGTCTTCCAGTTAAATTTAATATTAGATAAGCAATGAATACTGTTTTAGTGTAAGTGTGGCCTCTCCAGTATTTGGGATATATTTATACTAAAACGTTATTTGTTGCTTATCTGAAATTCAAATTTAATTGGCTATATTTTATCTGGCAACCCTATTCTGTACTTCAGTTTACTGTTCTGTAAAGTGAGGATAATATTGCCTGTTTTATAGGCTGTTGTAAAAGTTACATTAGCTAAACATTTAAAGTGCTTATAAAAATGCCTGGCTCTCAGTAAGAATTTGCTGACTCTATTGTTGCTATTACTATCTGTATTTCCCGTTCTTTCTCCTCAGCGCATGCCTGGGAACTCCGTAGGCTGTGGGCTGGACTATTCCCCTTGGACCCCAAGCTCCCAGAACAACTCAGAGGGTCTGAGACCACAGCCCATCTCTAAACCGGGGCATTCCACCCGGTGTGTGCCCCTCCCCTATCGCTGTCCAGATGCATAAGATGCATTCAGGGACTGGTCAAAGTCCGGAGGGGTGGGAGCAGTGTAGCCTGAGGGTCTCTTCTCTGTCTGAGCCCCACATTCTCCTGCAGTCCTCAGTGACTCCCAAGGTCGACATGTTAGAGGAGCAGAACCAGAGAGCGCTGCCTCAGCCCGTGGGCTCGGATGGGGTGCGGAGCTGGCAATTTTTTATTGCCGGACGTGGACCTAAAGGGTGAGAGGAACTCAACCTAGGACAACATAGACTAAATTGTGAATAAATTAGTGTTTAAGTGAAAAATGTATATTGTTCCACTTCTCAGCCTTTAAATGTATGAATGGGAAAGTTAAACTTTTATTCAACCAAATAACTTATGAATAATAGGCTTTAGCTCTAAATTATGGCCAATTAAGGGAAAGAGACAGAAATAAAGGAGTAGGGTTGAGGCAGAGACAATGAGTGTGTGGGAAGTCGGAGAACAAGGACAGAGGGAGAGAGACGCACGAAGAAAGATCCACGGAGACTTACATCGGGGCACAGAAACAGCCAGAAAGACAAAAAGGGGGAGCCGTAAGCCCTCCCACACCCGCGAAGAACGCATGCGCTCAGGGAATCGGGCTGGCTTTCCTGGAGCGCCAGCCCCGCTGTCCCTGAGATTGCAGAACTGCGACATTGAAGTCCATCAGCTCGCACACAGCTGCGGCATCCGCGCATCCAGCTCCCTGCGTGGGGCGAACCAGAGCGGGCGCCAGGACTGGTCTGAGTGCTGGGCGCTAGCCTCGGTCCTCGAGGCGCCAACAGGCACTCACAGAAGGTTGGGCTACTGACCGCTGCCCCTTCGTCCCACAGAAAGAAATCCTGCTCAAGCAGGTCTCAGGGTCCTGGGCAGGGGAGTAGGCAGGAATATTTAGGGAGCAAAGGAGGAGAGAGGCGTGCAGTTGTTCTGACCGGATGTGTTTGCCCCTCTGCTTAAACAGGGGCAATGGGAGGAAGGAGCCAGGACTTGGGGGAGCTGGAGGTTTAAAGGGAACGTTGAAACAAAGCTTGGGACTGCTACAAGTACACGTTTCACTTGGAAGTAAGAATTGAATGAGCAGACTGCAAAATTGGATGTTGTAAACTGTACTTAGTTTTGAACGGACTTTCCCACTTTGTGCATGGACTAAAGGCTGGACCACATCAGGTCTAAGTCACCTGGTGATGCTGGTAGAGTGTGTGGCAGCAACAGCACGGGTCTGGAACTCAGGAACTTTGGGTTTGTGTCCCTACTCTTCCCCTAAAGTGCTGCGTGGCCCCTAGGCCCCAAGTCTCCTGACCAAGAAGGCTGGGTAAAGTCATCTGTAAGGTTTTTTCTGTCTCAACGTTCTGTGACCCCCAAGCTCCCTGGAGGAGTGAGGGGTTCCAGAGAACTCCTTGCTGGGTGAAACTTAAGGGGAAAAGTTCTGATAATGTTTTTGTTCAACCCTCCCTGGAAGGCCCACGCAACATGTTTGCCCAATGTAATGGAATTCAAGGATAGCATCTGTCTTCAATGATTCTGGATCTTAGGGGACCCCCCCCCCCCACAAGCCATCAGTCAGAGCAGGAATCTATGTCTTGGGGCTGAGAACAGAGGTGGAGAAAGCATAGAGTGTCAGACTGAATGTGGACAGACCTCAGGATGCCAAATACATTCCTAACTTGTGTGGCATTTGCCTCTTCCTCTTTGAAAGTGAGAGCATTCTATTATATTGCAGATCAGAAATGCAGCTAGAGTATTAAAAGAGAAAGGAAGACGGGGCATAGCCTCATTTAATCAACAAGTCAATGGATGTGGAAGGGGTGAGAAAGCAGCAGAGCCAATGAGCAGATGACTCAACAAAGATGTACTAATTCCAGACCATATACCCCCAAATATCCCACCATTTCTGCCATGTGTTGTGAAACCCCAACATTAGAGGCTTAGAGTTTTGGTTATTGAAGGACTTAGAGTTTTTAAGTCCCTTGATGATGTATTTAGAATCTCTTGGCTATAAGGGATCTTTAAGAGCAAGTGCATGGCCAGTCACATCTCTTTCCAATACAAGGATGACCATGGAAGCATCCGTTGATGAAAAGCCTCCATCACTCTGGGTTCCTGAGTGATCATATTGAGCAAAGTCCCCTGATGCCCAGCATTGGATGTGTAGTATGAGCAAGAAATAAGCTTCTGTTGTGTTAGGCCACTGACTTTGTAGGGCTGTTTGTTACTTACCAGAACCTAGCCTATTCTGACAGATACAACTTGAGACATCAATATGGCAAATATTCTCAAATAAATGGTCACTGAAGTGATGAAAGTGGAAGAAGTTGCCCAGGAAGTGTATATTTAATTATCTGTCTCCCCTGCCAGGCAAACCATAAGCCCATGAGCTCAGGGTCTCCTTGCTCATTGCTATGTCCACAGTCCCTGGCATACATAGGTATCCATAAATATCAACAGAATTGAAAGGCGTTGTCTCCTCTCCAGGTGAAACATCCTCATTTCCTCCTTCAAAATTCCTACAATAACACCTACGCTTCTTAACGAGCCATCATTCCTTCTTGAAGATGCATTTTTTTGCCCCTAACATTCCCCCTAGAATGTGGAGACTAAAGCCAAACCAGGAATTGTCTGAGCAGAGCAGAGGAGAGCAGAGAGGACCAGCATCTCCTCGTTCTAAACATGATGTATCTGTCAACATGAAAATCTATGTGACACTTTTTTAAACTGTCATCTTTTCAGAGTGGCCAAGGGGTGGTCCTCTCAGGCTAGAGGAGGCAGGATAAACTGCAAACCACCATTAAAAAGGCTTTTCTGCATCATCTTGATCACCTCCTGCCAGTTTGGGATTCCTATAAAGGACGCCAAGTACTCTCTACTTGAAAAAAAAAGAGTATTCTCTTTCTTGGTGATTAAATTGCAGATCAATAAACCTTCTGTGCCACCTTCCCACCCCTCATCCCCTTCTCCTGGTATTTCCAGCTCAGGCTTAGCTGCTCTCCAGAGCAGTCTTGGAGGCCACAAGGGTTGGGAGTGGTCCTGCTGAGAGTGCTATCCATCTCCAGACATCATAGCTCCTGGACCACTCTAAGCGCTCCCTGGGTGACCTTAAAGTGGGTGGCAGGGCCTCCAGGGTGTCACATACTCTCCCAAGCCCATCTTCTCAGGAAAGCATCTCCCATAGGTGCCTGACCCCTGCTGGAATCTCCCTACTCCTTCCCTCTGTCTTTCTCTCTCCTTCTCTCTGTCTTGCCTCTCAGCCTCCGGAAGTCCTTGCCATGAAATCCAGCCAGTCACGAGCTTGGATATGTTCTCAAGTGACTTGGATAGATAAAGTAACTTTCCCAAGGCCACAGAAGCCTGAGCAGAGACCTACCTGGAGGAAACATGAACCATTGGGGGAGGAAGTGCCAGGGAGAGGGAACAGCAGATGCAAAGGCCTTGATGTGGGACCATGTCTGTTGGGTTCCAGGAATAGCATGGAGTGAGCAAGAGGGAGACCAGGAGTAAGCGATAAGGAAGGGGCGGGGGGCAGGCCACTGGAAGTGCTCTGGCTTTACTCTGAGTGAAACTGGAGACTTTGCAGGTTGTTGAGCAGAGGAGGGACACCACCTTGAGGTCTGGACTGCTGTAGACAGTAGGAGGGCCCGGGTGAAGCAGAGGGATCAGTGAGGAGGCTTTGACCAGGGGCTGGGGAAGATGGGGAGATAGAGTCTGACTTGCTTTCCTGAAAAAAGAACCAGCCAGTGGATTGGGAGTGGAGCATGAGAGGCAGAGAGGAGTCGAGGACGTCCAGCTTGCTCGAGGCAGGTGACTGGGCCAGGGCAGTCCAGGGAGAAGTCCGAGTTCGCTTATCCTTTTGGCTGCCAAGGCCTTATTCCTGAGCTAATAAAGGTTCTGGAAGGGCCCAAGCACTGTTGGGAAGGTGGCATCTCTGAGATAGAGAAAGAGAGAGAGAGAGGAGATTCACTACTCTGATTGTTTCCTCTGAACGTCCGTAATTTTGCCTATCTCCCGGAGCAGGTTTCGCTCAGAGTCACTCTCGGCTTGTAAGTGGTTGGAGCCAGCTCATCACAGAGCCCTTAACTGCTGCTTCAACAAAGACGTGTAAATGCACAACACCAACAAGAAAGGAAGAGGAGGAGGTGAGGGAGCAAGGAGTGGAGGAAGGAAGGAAAAAGGGAAAGGGAGGGGAAGAAGAGAGACGAGTAACTAGAAGATTCCATTCACAAGAGTAATAAAAATAAAAAATACTTGGGCATAAACTTAACAAGAATGTGTAGCAGCAATGTGTAGAAAATTGTAAACATTACTGAGATACCTAAAGGAACGCTTGGATAAATGGAAATATGTACCTAGAGGGTAGCACTTAATGTTCTAAACATGCAATTCTCCACGCATACATTTAATGAAATAATCAACATTCCAATAAGATATTTTTTTAAATCACTTAATGTCTTGAGTTGCAAAGGCAAGAATAGCTAATATTTTTAAAGAATAATGAAAGAAGAAAAGTACTGACAGATATTAAAATAGATTATAAAGCTACAATAATTTAAAAATTGTTGGGCTGGCCCAGAAATGCCAAATCGATGGGACAGAATTAACTGACCCTAACCGAGCTGCAAGGGGAAGCTAGGAATGTTCACAGTGTGTGGCTGTCCTCACGTTTTTTGCAGTATTTTATCCTTTTCAAGCTTAAATGCCTTAGATTCTCAGAGCACCTTGAGAAGTAAGTTGGTCAGGCATCATTAAGCCCATTTATCAGAAGAGCAAATGAAAGCTCATGAAGGTGGAGCAACTTGTGCAGGGCGTCCTGGTGAATTTTTAGCAGCGGATCTACCCCAGGTCAGGACCCTGGTTCCAGCCATGGGGTACGCCGTCACAATGACCTCACGGAAATCCATGACATCAGGCTGTGTGTGAGCTGTGCCTCCGTCTCCCCATCTGGAGCAATCTTTTGGGTTGGTGGGGCAGGGTGGAGGTGGGAGACGGGGTGAGCCCCCAAGAAGGGGGCATGCTCCAAGAGACACCAGGCTGCGGGCCAAGAACTTGTCTGATTAACCAATATTTATTTACTGGGTGCTCACCACATTCCAGGCACTGGCAGGCCCTCAGCAGCTGCACGACCCACTCAGGATCTTGCCTGCTTCCCTCTCTGCCTCCGTTGGCCCCTCCCCACCACATCTCAGGGACTTCTTTCATGTCTACTCTCCTTTGGCTCCTTTTGCCCAAGAGGCAATGTGGTCTCATAGTGGAAACACATCAGATTTATCATTGATGGTCTGGGGTTCTGGGTCTGGGTCTGGCACAGTTTGGCTCTGGGGCTGCGGCTTCACCTCCCAGGGGCGTGGTTCCTCCAGCTCTCAGGAGGGCAATACCCGTTTCCCCACCTAGTTCACGATGGTCGCTGTGAATCTCGAGGAGGGGCCAGAAAAACTGACCCGCCACCTGCTTATGTACATCCCACAAGCTACGCATGGACTTTACATTTTTAAATGGCTGAAAAAAATCTAAAGAATAATAATATTCTGTGACCTGTGAAAGTTACATGAAATTCAAGTTTCAGCGTCCATAAATAACGTTTTGTTGGAACACAGCCACATCCATTCATTTAGATATCACCTGTGGCTGCTTTCCTGCTGCAAAGGCAAAGTAGAGTAGTCAAGACAGAGACCAAATGGCCTCCAAAGCCACAAATATTTCCTATCTGGCCTTTATGGAAAAGGTTTGCCTACCCCTGGTCTAGAACACTGAAACAATGTACTGGAAGTCGCTTTACACATGGAAAGACTCATGGGTGACTAAGTCTAGACATGGAGACTGGGCCAGTGAAGGTCTGGCGGGGACAGAAAACCCGACTTTCTGAATTGCCGGACCTCGGTGACTGGATTGGACGTTTTTACCAGACTGTCACCTGACAGGGCAAGTGGCTCCAGGGAGCTTCCCAATGAGGGAGAAGGGAGGTGAGCAATGCCCACCCAGCCACCTACATGGGCCAAACCCTCTCTGACCATGGCAGACATCACAGCCACCCCCCCCCAGCCCTCTTTCCAGGACTATCTTAGAGGCAGGCATGGCCTTCCCTCCCTCCCATCCAGCTGCACTCACGTGATCTCATTGTTCATGTCGGTGATGTCTATCCTATCCAGGAACCAGCCTGGTCTGTTGCCCGAGTTGTCGTGGCGAATCCGAATCTTGGTCAGGGCCCCCAGGTCAATGGCGTAGATGGTGAAGGTGTCTGTCTAGGAAGGACCAGGGTAGCACTCAGAGGGATGGCAGCCCTCCCCAGCTAGCCATCAGCTTCACCCTCCCTGAAGCCAGCAAGTGTAAGACCCAAACTATCGAGGTCGGGGTGGGGGTGTGTGGGCAGGATGGGAAATGCAGTCAGTTGTCTGGTGTTTGGTCTAAGCTACTGTTTTTTAACCTGCCTCCGCTAGGGGGTCTTCTCACTCTCACTGTGAAGGGGGGGTGGACTGGGAGGGCCAAGGTGACCAAGAGAGAGGGTCAGAGAAGACAAGTTGGCTGGACGCCCACATTTGTGTTGTGTGGTGTGTATGTATGTGTGTGTGTACAGCCTAATGCTTGGGTGTCTGCTGAGACCCTGTGCTGCGTGTGCATAATCTCTTTCACCCACAACCTGCCATGAGCCAATGCGTAGATTCTCCACATATTTTCCACATTTGCGTCCCCTCCACCTTCCTCTTTCTTGCTCTTTCTCTATTTTTTTCTGAATCATTTGAAAGTAAATAGCAGACACCATGATCCTTCACCCCTAAATTCTATAGCATAGATTTCCTACCAATAAGCACATCTCGTATAATTACAGTATCATTACCAAATTCCGGAAAGTTGACATTGACACAATATTATTATCTAACATAGAGTCCATATTCAAATTTCATCAATTGTACCAGTTCTCTCCTCTATAGCAATTTTCTTCCAATCCAGGATCATAGTGGCTATAAATTTTAAAGGAAAGTTCTGAAACACAGAAATAAACCCTGATCCTCGTGTCATGGGAAGGGAGTGTTGAAAGAAAAAGGAGGAGGCCTCTGAAATAAACCAAGCCACAAGCCCAGAAGTATTTTAATGGATTTAGTTTATTTCTTTTCTTCCTCTGTGTTAATGAGGGAACCTGGCTTTGGGATGGGGGCAGGAATGGGAAAGGTGAGATAGGGGAAGTCTTCTGGCGAGAGGCTATGTAAAATCTCAAAGGACAGAGGGGACAGCTGTATTTTCCGTGCTTTTCCCACCACACCCAGAAGAGGGAGATGAGTGCGTTTCTTTGAATGCTCGAAAGCCTTCGTGGTTCCCACTGCATCAGGGTGCTCCTCAGCCTGTCTTTCAAGGCTCTCATTCCTCCCCATCCCCTAAACTGGTCTCATCAAGCTTCCCAGAGGCAGCACCCACCATGGCTCAGCATTAACCACAGAGCAGCAGGAAGACTCCCTGTCCTTGAACGTCCTTCCACATCTCCACCTCCACATCTTTGTCAAGTGGTCCTGTCTTCAGCAAACACTTCTCACTGTCATCTTTAGACATCTATACCATACTCATCCGCCAAGGCGCAGGTTACATCTTTCCTCCCCAAGTTTTCCCCAAAGCGCCATCTTATGGTGAGCACTTCCTCCTTGAACCTCTGCTCCACTCAGCACCTGAGCGTCTGCTACCAATACTATGATACTGTCTCTGCTTAGTTCCTGTGGGCTCCACAGTGCTGGAGCCCGACCTGTGCCTTCCTTATATGCTCGCAACAAATTGCTGGTGCTTACAGAGAAGATACTTCCATTATACCTGATGGAATTGGACAAAGCACACTGCGGGACACACAGAAGATGCTGGGCTGGGTGGGGCTGCCCTGGAGATCACCAGAGGCTTCATGTCCTCCATCTGACTGCCCACCACCCACCCAAGGGCCAGAGCCCGCACTCTACCTGCCCCTGCTCAAACTTGTTGGACTTGTCCGACTTCTTCAGAGGCCGCTCGCCCGTGTCCCCGTACTCCTCGCCATAGATGGTCAGGTAGACATTGGCATCAGTGCCGGCCTTGGGCACATTCCCTGTGATCACTTGGACCTCATAGGTGTTGGCTGGGGACACAGAAAGATGTGGCATTGAGGACACCTGGGCCTCAGGGTGGACCTGAGGCTCAGCCTCTCGGATCCAACCAGACTGTGGGAGCAGGAAGGACCTATGAACACATCCACATCTATCCTAACCGGAACTGAACCTGCCCTCCTCCCTACCCAAGACTTTCCTTTTCCATGAAGCCCAAGAGGCTGAGAGTCATGGCAAAATTCACCCTCAGGAACCCTCCTACCTTATATCCCCAATGTTGAGTTATAGTGAGTTTTATCAGAGCTCCTCCTAAGGTCGTCAGTTCCTCCGGAGAGCCTCAGGACAAGAGCAGTGCTAAACCAAGAGAACTATCCATGGTGGCATTTCAGACACAGGTCAGGAGAGCTATCTGGGAACCATGATGGGTGCCCACCTATGGGGCCTCCACATGAGAGGAGAGCTGGGCACCCTCCCCGTTCACTGAGCCCCCTCAGGGGACTGTCCGACCCCTCCTCAGGCTTACGCTCAGGACCCGGCTGGCCGGCCGGCACCAGCTCCACAACAAGTTCATTGTCCTCCTTGCCCCGGGCCAGCCAGCGGTGGGCTTCGAACTTGTACTCCTCAATCACCTCCTGCATCCCCGGCCCGAACTCCTCCTCTTCCTCCTCCTCCTCCTCCGTTTCCTCCTCCTCCTCTTCGGACGAGGACTCTTCCGAAGAGGACTCCTCCTCCTCCTCCCCTTCGTCCTCCTCGTCACTGCCTTTCTTCTTCTTCTTCTTCTTCCTCTGCAGCTTGGCCTTCAGCCGCTCCTTCTTGAGCAGCTGCCGCAGTTTGTCTTTCTCCTTCTTCCTCCGGGCCTCCTCCTCCGGCGTGAGGTCCGCCTCCCGCACCACCAGGTGCCGCAGCCACACCGTGTCCACGAACCAGCTGGGCCCGAAGCCTTCGCCCGTGTGCCCAAGCCGAATCTTGAAGATCTCACCCACATCTGCCGCCTCCAGCTGTGCAAATCACAGGGCAGTGGCTGGGGCAGCCCTCAGTGTCCTCCCTGCCTCCCCTGCAGAACCAGGCACGGGGCTGCAGGATGGAGAGGCTCGGGGCTCCCAAGCTCGGACGCTCCCACCGGCTCCCTCTCTCTTACACACCCAGTCCGGTTTCTCGGCTGGTGTTCCAGGAACTCTTGCTGGTACCTCCCTCCACCCAAACTTATTTCCATCTAAACCTCTGTGATGGTCAAGCTGGTCTTCCTGTTTCTCTCTCTCTCACACACACACACGCACACACTAATCACACGCATCACACTCATTCCTGTTACTCCTATTTCCACATCTTTGTTCATGCAGTTCCCTCACCAAGAATGCCTTTATCCCTCCTCTGCCGCTAACTAAAACCTATTCATTCAGATTCCTCAGCTTTATTATTAGGATTTTTTTTTTAGGTTGTGCTTTTCTGTGTTCTCTTTCTGAAATTTTTTCAGCATTAATCACACATCATTTTTGTAATAAACCAAAAAATAGTATTATTTTTCCAAAACAGAAATCTCTCTCATGCCCCCGACCTCTCCCTCAGCACATGGCCTCCTTCCTTCCCGAGAGCTCTGAGGATCCCAGAGCTTAGCCGTGGTCCTGGCCTGTCCTGAATGCCCTCTTTGTCCTCATGAGCTCATCTCTGCCCTACTCACATGGGAATTCCTAAGGGCAGGGATCAATCGTGCTCGTGTCTCCCCTTCATGGACCTAGCACACGGCTGCCTCAAGTTGGTGGGTTTAGCTTTTCTTCAGAGGATCAAGTCCTCGGCCTTTGGTCTATCCCTCTATTCTGAGCCTCACAGTGAGGTGCAGAGCTCAGGGGAGGGCTCGAGTGGGGTCCCTGCTGGTCGGGCCACTCTTAGGGCTTCCTCGTGCTGTTGGGCCCTTTCTGGGTGTTTGACACATCTCAACACCAGTCCCACCATTTCTCCCACTTGTGTGACAGGGAAACTGAGGCCCAAGGCTGTCCCACAAGATGCTCATTGGCCCATCATTGGAGTCCAGACCTAGACAAGAACTCAGGTCTTCTGACTCTGTTCATGAAGCTACGATGCAGCCAAAAACCACCTTTGTGAGAAAATTATCAGCCAAAGTGGAGCCCAGGACCCCCAGGAAAGGGGAATTTATTCTTCTCAGCTACTTAGGGGATGTGCTCTGGATCTGGGAAGTCCCTACTTCAGCACATTTAGATCTCCTCTCCAGCATTTTCCAGGTCACAGCATCCCTGCCATCAACCTCTCCAGGGAGACCCGCTTGCTGTCCCCTTTCCCCCCATCTGTCTACCCAGCATCCACCACCACATCTAGCCATGCAGTCGGTTGGCATCGAGAAGATGCCCTCCTCTGTTGCATGTTCCTTGACTACTCACAATTTCCTAAGTACTTTCCCTGACATTGACTATTTTGATCCTTCCAGGGACGGTGAAGTAGGCCTGGCAGGTACTATAAAGCTACACTTGAACTGATAAAGAAGCCGAGGCAGAGAGGTGAAATGCTAGGGCCTCTGCCTCCCTAGCAGTCATGAGGGAGCTGGACTCAGTGAGACCCCCCACAGTGCTAATGTTCCATAGCCCTGTGATCCCGGCCCTACTCTGAGGATCTTCTCTGAGAGCACTGGCTTACAACTCTTTGCTGAGGGCCAAGCTGCTTGTGACACACAAACACACACACAGCACCCAGCCTGAACATTCTCCTGGCACACACATATCTTCAGACACACATGCACACACACACACGTACTTGTGTCCCTTAGAGAACATTCATGTGTCCCGCAAGGGGCATCACCTTTGCATCCTGCTCTCCCACCAACAACATGCTCACATTCTCATCTTTTTTTCTCCTCTGCTCACAGGGAAGTGTGGAGCACTCAGCACACAGCCCGGAGACCCCCAAGCCCCCCTGTATCCTGCCTGGAAAGCACAGCCCTGCCCTTGGGCCAAGGGAGCTGTAGAATCAGAGGCCACAAGGCTGGGAGTGGATGTGGTAACCAGGGGCCTAGTGCGGAGCCTTATCTTGCTAAATTAGGATCATCTACTCCAGCAGTTCTCAGAATTGGCAGCATATTAGCTCACTGGTAGAGCTTTTAGAAGCATACCTGAAAACACATCCCACCATAGAGGTTCTGGTTTAACTGATCCAGGTATGGACCAGGCAGCACTTTTTCATAAAGCTCCCCAGGCAATTCTAATGAGAAGCCAGGGATGAGAACCACTGATCTAGTCCGATCCCTCATTTTCAGGCTTCCACTGGGCCCTCTGTTGGCACCCCCACTGTTTCACCCACACACACCTGGAACGTGTCCTTGGAGGCCCGGTCAAAAACTTTTGAGCGGCTGGAGAGGAAGAGCACTTCTGTCTTGCCTTCCTCACCGTAGATCTGCATGTAGACTCTGGCAGTGGTGCCTGCACCGCCCACATCCCCCGTCCAGATCTCAACCTCGTAGTGGACCACTGGGCAGGCCCGTCGAGGAGAAATGGGAAATTTAGAAATAGTAACAATAGCAATGGTAGCAACAAAACAAACATTTCCCGCACCTGTACCATGTGTCTGGTGCTTCATAGGCATTATCTCATCTAATCCTCTCATCAACATCATGTAGGTACCATCATTCTCACTTTGCAGGTTGACAGACTGAGGCTTAGAGGAGTTGAGTAGGTGGTGGAAATGGCAAACCCAAGCAATCATCAAACCCAAGGCCCAGTCATCCGCTGAGCCACATGTGTCCTCTGGAACCAGGAATGAGGAGTAGTCAGTACAACAGCTGACACTCTCTGTTGAGTGCCTACCCCTGGGCAGACACCAGGGGCCAAAAAGAAGTGAAGTCTGTGTTTGTTTCTTTTCCTTATTTTCAGTAAGGGACAAAGGGTTGAAATTATAATTTTCATTTAAATATGTGCCCCTGTCAGATGACATCGGCAGATACATCTATAAGAGAGAGTTGTCTGTATGGTGAAGTAATACTTTATCAGGCTACTGGAGGGTAGAAATGTGTTACAAGTATGCACCACCAGAGGGCACTTCCCACTGGAGAGCAAAATGTCTTCCAGAACTGTGGGACCACATTTTTTCAAAGTGACTCTTACAAGACTTGCCCTCTCAGTAATGCTATAAGGCAATATCACGATTTTTTTTTCAAGTTAAGACTATGATTTTCAACAAAATGGAGGATCTTCCATTACTATAGCAATGTGAGAAATTGAGGGCTGAAAACTAGAGGACCGGCTGAGAGCCTGAAGAAGTTGAACTAGAGATACCAAGCTCAGCTGGCAGCAGGGGTAGGCTAGTACGTGGACAACAGGGGGATTCAGTAAAAGCTGGCATTCTGGATGGAGAGAACCTCCAACCCCATTCCCTCCCTCGGTTCTCAGAACAGCAGGCAGCCAGGATTATACAAAATTAGGATAGATAAAAATGAGCATTCAGAGAGCAAGAACCAGCTATTGGAAATTAACATGTGATAGCTGAAATGAAATATTCCACAGCAAGGATAAAGTCAAGGACAGGTCTCAAGAACAAAAAGGAAATTTCCCAAGAACAAAACGACAAATGACAGTGAAAAGATAAGAAAACTGGAGGAAGCCCAACATCTAATTCAAAGTTCAGTTCTGGTGAGAACAGAAAACAGGGAGTTGGAAATTATCAAAGAAATAATACAAGAAAATGTCCCCGGAACTAAAAAGTGCTTCTAAGATTGAAGGAGCACACAAGTTGCCAGAACAATGGATGAAACTAAAATCACAAAGGCAGTGAGGACATCATGAAATTTCAGAATGCCAGGGATAAAAATAGGATCCCATAAGTATAAAATCAACATACATAAATCAGTAGCATTTCTATACACTAACAATGAACCAACAGAAAAAGAACTCAAGAACTCAATCCCATTCACAATCGCAACGAAAAGAATAAAATACCTTGGGATAAACTTAACCAAGGAAGTGAAGGATCTATACAATGAAAACTACAAGACTTTCTTGAAAGAAATTGACGATGACATAAAGAGATGGAAAGACAGTCCATGCACATGGATTGGAAGAATAAACATAGTTAAAATGTCCATACTACCTAAAGCAATCTACAGATTCAACACTATCCCAATCAGAATCCCAGGAACATTCTTCACAGAAATTGAACAAAGAATCCTAAAATTCATATGGGGCAACAAAAGACCCCGAATTGCTAAAGCAATCCTGAGCAAGAAAAACAAAGCCTGCTGAATCACAATCCCCAATTTCAAAACATACTACAAAGCTACAGTGATCAAAACAGCATGGTACTGGTACAAAAACAGGTCCACAGATCAATGGAACAGAATTGAAAGCCCAGAGATAAAACCACACATCTATGGACAGCTAATCTTTGACAAAGGAGCAGAGGGCCTACAATGGAGAAAAGAAAGTCTCTTCAACAAATGGTGCTGGGAAAACTGGACAGCCACATGCAAAAGATTGAAAATTGACCATTCTTTTTCACCACACACCAAAATAAACTAAAAATGGATCAAAGACCTAAAGATTAGGCCTGAAACAATAAGTCTTCTAGAAGAGAATATAGGCAGTACACTCTTTGACATCAGTTTCAAGAGAATCTTTTCGAACACTATAACTCCTCAGTTGAGGGAAACAATAGAAAGAATAAACAAATGGGACTTCATCAGACTAAAGAGCTTCTTCAAGGCAAGGGAAAACAAGATTGAAACAAAAAAACAGCTCACTGATTGGGAAAAAATATTTACAAGCCACTTATCCGACAAAGGGTTAATCTCCATAATATACAAAGAACTCACACGGCTTAACAACAAAAAAACAAACAACCCGATCAAAAAATGGGCAGAGGACATGAACAGACATTTCTCAAAAGAAGATATAAATATGGCCAATAGACACATGAAAAGATGTTCATCATTGCTAATCATCAGGGAAATGCAAATCAAAACTACACTAAGATATCACCTTACACCCGTTAGATTGGCAAAAACATCCAAAACCAAGAGCGACAAATGTTGGAGAGGTTGTGGAGAAAAAGGAACCCTCATACACTGTTGGTGGGAGTGCAAACTGGTACAGCCACTATGGAAAACAGTATGGAGATTTCTCAAAAAGTTAAAAATAGAAATACTCTATGACCCAGCCATCCCATTACTGGGTATCTATTCTAAGAACCTGAAATCAGAAATCCCAAGAGTTCCTTGCACCCCTATGTTCATCGCAGCATTATTTACAATAGCCAAGACGTGGAACCAACCTACATGCCCAGAAACTGATGATTGGATAAAGAAGATATGGTATATATACACAATAGAATACTACTCAGCCATAAAAAAAGACAAAATTGGCCCATTCGCAGCAACATGGATGGACCTCGAGGGTATTATGTTAAGCGAAATAAGCCAGTCAGAGAAAGACGAACTCTATATGACTCCACTCATAGGTGGAAGTTAACATATTGACAAGGAGATCTGATCGGTGGTTACCAGGGAAAAGGGGGGGTTGGGGGAGGGCACAAAGGGGGAAGAGGTGTACCCACAACATGACTAACAAAAATGTACAACTGAAATCTCACAAGGTTGTAATCTATCATAACATTAATAAAAAAAAAAAAAATAGGATCCCATAAGCTCTCAGAGAGAAAAATACCCAAAGAGCTAAATAGCAGAATGACAGCAGACTTCTTAACTGCAACACTGGGAGCTGGAATATGGTAGAATAATTCCTTCTGAACTCTAAGGGAAAATGAGTTTTAACTCAGAATTCTATAATAAGCCAAACTATTGGCCAACTGTGAGAGTGGACTAAAGACACTTACAGACATGCAAGGTCTCCACATTTCTCTTCCATGCACCTGTTCTCAGGAAGCTCCCAGTGGAGAATGTGTTCTACTAAAATAAGGGAATAAACTAAAGAAGAGGAAGACATGACATCTAGGAAAGAGGAGATCCAACCCAGGAGAAAGAAGAAAGGAGTTTCCAAAGAGATGGTAAAAAGGAAGTTCCAAAGGACAGCCTCATGGCAGCATAGAAAGCAGGAAGACAGAGGTTCCTAAAGGAATGTCCTGAGCAGGGAGTGGGGAGAAGGAGACAGAGAGGAAACCAACAGAACTCCTGTTGGGCTTGAATATATGAAAAGGATTTTAGTTCCTTTGGAGATATGGGCATAAGGCGGGGTTTATGGGCCAAATTGTGTCCTCCTCAATTGATATGTTGAAACCCTAACCCATAGTATCTCAGAATGTGACTGTATTTGGAGATAGGGCTGTTAAAGAGGTGATGAAGGTAAAATGAGGCCATTAGGTGGGTCCCAGCCCAATATGACCGGTATCCTCATAAGAAGAGAGTAAGACATAGACATGCACATGCACAGAGGAGAGACCAGGTGAGGACACGATGAGAAGCGTACATCTTCAAGCCAAGGAGAGAGGTCTGAGAAGAAACCCAACCTGTCGACACCTTGATCTTGGACTTCCAGTCTCCGGAACTGTGAAAGAATAAAACTTTGTTGTTTAAGCCCCCAGTCTGTGGTATTTCATTAGGGCAGCCCTAGCAAACTCATACTGATGGGTGGGTATATAGATGGATATATAGAAAACTACACAAACAAAAAGATGAGGCTATTAGGAACTCCAGAAAAAAAAGTTGTACAAAAGCTGAAATGTAATTATCATACAGTAGTTGTCTCAGCAGTGAATAATATTTACTTGGTCATAATAATGTAAAAATTGAATATCGTAATTTTATCAAATGCTGGAAGGAGGGGAACTGTGTGTGTGTGTGTGTGTGCACGCAGACACCCATCCATGTGCACATGTGAAAAGGGCTAAATCCTCCTCTTCTATAATAGAAAGTCAATAGTTAATGCCTAGGACTGAAAAATCAACAAATTGGTAAGCATATTATTGAAAATATGGAAATAAATTTCAGAGAAAAAGCTAGAGCAATTAAAAATTTGTTACCTCTGAAGAAGGGGGATGAGGGAGGAGGAGGAGGTAGGTAAGGAAACTACTGTGTTTTTATCTGCGTCTTGTTAACTGGTACATATATTACTCTGGTGGAAATGTTTTAATTTATAAAAAGAGGGAAAGAGTTGATTCTTCACACTGGCAGGTGCCACTACAAAGCACGTAAATGGGACACCGCCTTCAAGGAACTTGAGGAGAGAAAATGCACACATGGAAAGACACAGGAGTTCTGGAAGAGGAAGAGGTGTGTTGGATGGAGTTCTTTCCGGGGAAGTTTCCTGTGGACGTGAGCCTTGACAGCTGCTTTCAGGGGAGGTGCAGAAACGCAGAGGTGAGGGAAGTCACATTCTCTGTGCCTGGTGTTGATCCTGCTGTCCTCCTGACCCTTTAGATGGCCTCTTGTCTCTCCGACCCCTACCATAATCTAGGGCTCTCACGTCATGTGCAATGGGCAGCCAGATCATTTTGAACTTCACCTCCACTCAGAGATGTCGCCACCCTGTCCATAAAGGTCCCTCACCCTGACACCATTCCTAACCCTTTATCCTGCTTCCTTTTCTTCATAGTTCTTGTGTATTCTTTGTTTGTCTCCCCTGGTGGAATGTAAATCCATGAGGACAAGGATTGGTTCTGTTTTGCCCACAGCCGCCTCTACAAAGCCTAGGGCAGTGCTGGCACAGAGAAACATTCAATATGTACTCATTGAATAAATGAATGAATAAACAGCTTTATCTCCCTAGACAGTCTTCCCAGGGGAAGACACAGACTTTGTCTCAAACTCCTCTTGTACACAGGACTGAGAAGGTACATTTCTTAGGAAAACGATTTGCTGCCTTTAACCCAGGAAAAAAGTGTCTCAGCCATTGAGTCCTCAGTCTCCCCATCTGTAAAATGAGCCCTTCTTCCCTCCCAGAACCATGATGCCAGAGACAATTGAAAGCCCTCCTTGGAGATAAGACCCAGGTCACCCCATAGTCCCTCCTCCTTCCCCACTACCCCATCCCGCAGGGGAAACAATGCTGATGGTCCCAGCACCATACATTTCTGGATCTCCACGACCTCGCTGGGATACAACTCCACCTCCAGGCGCCCATCGGCCTGGTTCTTGTCCAGCCAGCGGTTGGCAGGGAAGGTGTACTGCTTGCCTTGGCGGGGCACTCGGATCTGGACACTGCCCAGGAACCAACTGGCGTGCATGCCCGTGCTGTCGTGCCCGATCACCAGCCGGTTGATCTGGAAGGAAACCCAGAGTGCAGGTGAGCAAGGAGCCGGTGCTTGGGAACCTCCATACTCCCATCCCTACCCCCAAACACTGGCACAAACTGCTCTCCTCAACCCAGTCTCATCTCCCCCAGGAGCAGGGGAGGCTCAGCAGTCAGAGGCTGGGTCCCAGTCCTCTCCATCATCAGCCAGCTCTTCTGCCCGGAGCCTCTGTTCTCTCTTTAGTCCAACTCACCTGCGGGGAAGTTGTGAGAAGCACGAGGGGGAACAGGTGTGGCATGAACTTTGAAAGCTCCAATATGTACTTAATATTGTTAGGTGGTGTACTTAATGTGTACTTAATAATAATGGGGTGGCTGCACAAGGAAGCAAACGTTCAAGATGTTAACCATCTGCTTCTGATAGCCATGGTATTGATCTGGCTTTGTTTTGTTTTAAACAATACACTATTGTGAGTATTTCTGCATTTCTTCTTTGACATACCCATCCTTTAGGTGACAGAATATGTGGAGCTCTGTGGTTCTGTGCCCAATTCCTCCCCTCCCTCTTGCACCTGGAGAACAATTTTTCTCTTTCCAACAACACTGGATAGTCCAATTGCTTTGCTATTTCACATTTTAACATCTTTGCCCACAGGCAACATGGGTGACCTCATACATGGTCATGTTACCATCCTTATATGTACTTGGCTTTTCAATATTCAAATTGCTTTTATGTTTTTTTTTGAGATGCTATAAACAGGGCAGTTCCAACATCAGACAGAATTATCAAATGGCCTTCAAGATCCCTTCCAGCCCCCCAGGTTCCCTCTGTGATGGTTTGGAAGAGTGACGCTAGCCGAGTGTGGTGCCAAAAGGCCAGATTTAGAAAACCACCTGTGCGAGCCCTGCCCTCACTCTCGTGAGTACTGTGCTAAGTGTCTTTTTGCAGCTGGTAACAGAAACACCACCATAGCCTAGTGCACGTAGCCCGATTCCCCGGAACTGTGGAAGGAAACCAGCTACGTTTACAAATACAGCTGGAGAGCCTTTTGGGTGTGTGCTAAGGGACATGGGAGAACTTCGTCTTTCTGTGGTGCTGGGACTGGGATGGCCCTAGGGAGTGACCGGCTGAATGAGTAAAGATGGGGACAGGTGTCTTCTACCTGATATGACAGGACGCTCCTTGAGGGCAGGGACTGTCTCAATTCCACACCACCTAGCACCTGACATGGAGCTGTTGTTCTATGAGTAACTGCCAGGGTTTAACGAGCGCTTCCTACATGCGCGTGTGTGTGTTACTAACAGAGTTAACGCTAACAGCAATTCCGTTAGGATCCCTGGTTGTTATGAATGACAAAACGGAGGCAAAGGGAGGTTAAGAAATGCACACACAGCAGGTAAGTGGACACGTGGGACTTCAGACTCAGGCAGTCGGCAGCCAGAGCCCTCGCTCCCAACCTCTTGGCCACACTGCCTGTTGAGGGGGTTCCAGAAACTCAAGGAAGGCCTCAAATGCCCCCATCCTGCCCTCAGATGTCTCATTTATCTGCTGGCTGCTGCCAGAAACCCTTAGTACAGGGAATACAATTTCACTTTACAATTATTAATTCAGCTCCAAATGTAAATACATTTTGATCAAGGAAAAACTTGACTTAAGCTCATTATCTTTGAGATGTAAATGACTGACATGTGCTCTCTCACCAGAGTGCTTTTTGGTGGGGCACCTGAAATAGGATGAGGCTCCCGGAGAGTGGAAGGGGCCAGGAAAGGTGAGGCTGCAGCCGGGGAGCTTGTTACTGTCTCAATTTCCACAAGCCAAGCCCTGAGAGAGGAGGCGGTAACAAGAAGCCCAGCTCAGACATTTTTAGAAGTGTTTCCAACACTCAAGACCAGAGAGGGAGACCCATGCTTCTCCAGGCAGAGTGCTCAGACCACTTGCAGCACGGTCACCTGGAGTCTTGATAGAAAGAGAATCCTGAGTCCCATCTTCTAAGGCGGAATCTCTCTGTTGTAGCTCGGGAGTATGCACCGAAACAAGCTTCCTGGGCATAGTTCTGATGCACACTCAAATCCAAGTTTGGAATTGGGAAGTATTTTTGGCCCCTCTTTTCAGTTTTCCTTCTGCTCTTTTCTTTCCCTGCACACCCATGTCCCCTTCTCTGGTGTCTGGGACCCAGGTACACGGGTCCTGGATATGGAGGTAAAGGAAATGTTGGGACTACAGCCACTAAAATCATGCAATCCATAGCCAAAGAGACTCTGGGAGCTTAATCACTGTTCCCATAGCTTCAACTGTTCTAGGGCATCACTGAAAAACAACGTACCAAGTAGGCATTGTTTTCCCTTCACAATGGGTTCAACCCAGGTATAGGGGAGTATGTGTGTGTGTGTGTGTGTGTGTGTTGTGTGTGAACCCATGTGTGGATATATGCATGGCGATGGGTGAGATGATGTTACGTGGTCTTGGAAAGAAGACTTACAGTTCCAATGTTCAGGGTCTCGAGGGTGAACTCATCCACCCGGCCACGTTCAAAATAGTCTTTCAGGTTATTGTCAGAGACAAGAAGAATTTGCTTGATGGTGTCAGATTTATCCCCATAGAGCTTGATGTAGACTCTGGAATCCGTGCTGGCCCCAGAGACGTCCCCAGTCTTCAAGCTGATGTGATAGCGAAAGTCTGAGCAGTCCACGGCAGAAGGCAAGAAGAGAGTGGGTTAGTGCAGACCCAGCAGGAAGAAGCGGGGAGGAAGAAGGCAGTCTGTAGCCCCAGGTGGGACACTAGGTGAGGGGTCAGCAACCCAACTCTTGCTCTAAGTAGCCCTGCGACATGGGAGGTCTCCCCCCACCTCCGTGAAGTTCCCTCATCTACAACATCAGAATCTAATACCTGCTCGGCCTGCCCCACAGGGCGTGAACGTGCTGAAATCATGCCATACTAAAGCATAAGAAACTTAAAGGATCTACAGCAGCCACCTCATCCAATTTTTCATCTGATGGATGAGGAAATTGAGGCAAAGGGAGCATCAACCTTTGCAGACAGTGTTTAGCACATTCTGTTCGCAGTATGATTGCTAACTATTCTGACCTCAGCTTTGTAAGTGAGGAATCTGAGCCCCAAAAGGTTGTATGTTTGGCTCCAGACGTCAACAGTTAAGAAGTAGCCAGCCAGGAGTGAAAGCCTAATGTGGACCTAAAGCTCCCTGTTCTTAAACAAGACACCATGCTGATGTCACTCCGTTTTATCACCCAGAAAGGCCTGTGTCATTTGTTCACAAGGGAGGATAAGAACATCTGGGGAAAGGTGAGTCCTTTGTAGCCAATGTTATTGCTTTTGTTACTCTTATCGGCAGGGGCCCATATGCGTCCAGAACCCCTCATCCAAAGAGACTGTGTGCACAGCGCAGACAGACAAAGAATTCCAGGTCCTCCCTCAGAGCCTCTTCCTCTCCACCCTCCCCAGTGCTGCCTCTGTGGAATGAAGTGAAGAGCACATGCTTTCTCCAAGGGCTTGCTTCTGTGTAGCCAAGGGAGGGTACTTGTCTCGCCAAGGGCACACCCATCACACCTGGTCATCACAACAACTTACTCTTCAGTGTCGCATTGCTGTCACTGGGCAGCAACTCTCGGACCAACTGCCCATCGTCTTTATCCTTGTCCAGCCACCTGGTGGGCAAACAGGGGGCCATTAGCTCTTTGAGTGGGGCAGGCTGACAACCAACCATCACACAATTCGTGCAGAGTCACCATGGAGGCCAGAGCTTTGAATTCTGCTAGGGAAAACAGTTCTACAAGAGCTCAGAACAAAGGATCCCCCTAGGGAGGAAGGACTGCCCTGTGGAGGTAATATTTGGCTGAGATTGGAAGGATGACGAGGAGTTAACCAGGAGAGGAGGGAGAGACACATTCCAGATGGAACAATATATGCTGAGATGAGTTGACCGAAGGCCAGTGTGGGTGGAATGCAGTGAGTGAAGCGTAGAGTGCTGGCAGATGTGGCTGGAGAGGTTGCAGGGTCACTTGATGTCGGACCTTGGCAGTCATGGTAGAAAGTTTGTCCTAAAAGCCATGAACATCTGTGTCACTGTTATCATCAAAAACAACCACCTCTTTTTCTAAGAGCCTACCACGCGCATGGCACTGTGCTGAGGGCTCTAGGGTGCAGAGAAGGCGGAGAAGATACACTAAGACCAATAAGACACAGCCCAGCCCTTAGAGAACCTACAGTCTGGTTAAGAACATAGGACTGACTGGCCAAGGCACTGAAGACCAAGACAAAGACGGATGTTGGACCAAAGTAAATGCAGCAGAAATTCAGAGAAATGAGAAAGGCTTGTGGTGAAGGTGCTTTGATCTGAGTCCTCAAGGATGAATGAGATTTGCCAACAAGGAGAAGCTGGGTCTGGACCCTGAAGGGCTGGTGTTTGATAGCTGTGATCCAACAATATGTCGGAGTGGGCTGTGGCCCCAGCTCTCTGTTGGTCATCCACCAGGGGGAAAGATATTGGATTGATTCATCTGAAAAGCACTGTCCCGACTGAGCACGGAGACCCAGCCTGAGAAATCAGACAGTGGTGGAAGCACGAGCTGTCCGGGCTCCAGTACTCAAGACGGTCTGTGATACAGGGTGATGACAGCAGAAGAAACACTCGGTATTCTCCAGGGCAACGGGGAAACCAAGACACTTCCCTCCTGACCAGAGTGTCTCCCCACTTGTCTCCATCTTGCTGCTTGTCTTTGCGTCCACCCTATTACACTCCCACGAGGAAGGCAATTCCCAGGCCATAGGACCTATCCAAGGAAGCCCAGGCACTGCCTCCTCACAGGTCCCCCTGACACGGAGCTCAGGCCTCCCTAAACCACAGTCCTCTCTGGCAATACCTGGTCCCTAGGACCAATGCAGGCAATGCTGTGTTCTCCCCAGTCTCTGCTCTCTCACCTGCCTTCCTCAAGCACATGATCTTAATTCCCAGGGGACCTTGCCGTCAGCCGGCTGTTAGCTAGCACCAAAATGTTAACCGACAATTCAGTTGTTACACTTCCCATGGGCTTTGGTGCTGTGAGTCTAGAACGCCAAAAAACGTTTGCTATTCCAAGACATGAAGATACAATTGCAGAATTCTTGGCATTGGCAACAGGGGAAGGGAGAGACATTCGGGAGCAGGCGACTGCTGGCTAGAACCCCTCCATTCAACCCATTAGGAACCTCCCCCTCTGTCTGTCCTGTGAGGTCGCTCTGGCCTCTCCCACAGACATGGAGGTGCAGGGGAGGAGGCTGTGATGCAGCCCTGGCCGTTCCCAAGGACAGGAAGGATGGAAAATTGGCAGGCCCTTGGCCATCGGAGAATCCCGTCGGCTCTCCCCTCCTTCTCTCCACCACTTCTCCATCCCCAGGCCCTCCCCGGCGGTGAAAGGAAACTATGACTTGTCATTTCAGTTTCCACCTAAACACTTATGGGATATTAATAGATATCTCCAAATATAGCCGTTTTCTGTCAGCTTCAAACACTTCAGCCCAGTTTCAGAGTGAGATGTTGCTAAAAGAATAAGCTAGTCTGCTTGGGATTTTCTTACTCTTTCCCTGGACTCACAAGCATGTGCAAGTATGCACATGCATGCACACACACACACACACACACACACACAAATACACACCTGCCGTAGCTAAAACGCTCGCCACGCCCTGATCCCGGCAGAGAAGTTTTGGTAAACAGGCCTGGTTTGTCCTCCTCACCCAGGAACCCAGGAAGTTAAAATAGCAGCTCAGGTGAAAAAAGAAGCAGTGTGTGAGCTCAGGCTCTAGCTTCAGGTTCTTCAAATTCCTCCCGGGTCCTGAGTCGGCAAATGCCATCACCAAATGCCTCAGCAAGACGTAAGAATCCATTTCTAAAGAATGCAGGACCTCTTAGGTGTTTGGGGGCAGCCAGGGCGCTGGGGTATTTCAGGGGCCTCAGCTCCCATTCTGCCCTACAATCAGCATCCTCGGCGTTGCCTGTGTCTGCAGCAGACTTGGCTCCTTTCAAAGTGCAACCTCATTTCACCCTCCCCATCACCGTAAGACACGTGCTGGTCGGGAAGGCACAGAAGACCAAAGGAGTTAAGAAATTTGCCCACAGTCACACAGCAGGCAGACGGCTAGACTCCTGGTCCCAAGCTCCCCCTGCACCATGCCTGGGGAAACACAGGCAGTGTGAACACTACAGTTTATCAGCCCCTTTCCAGGTTTCCCTCCTCTTCTTGACCTGCCCCCAGGGCTCAATCCTCACCATTTTCTTTATCGACACTCCCCTTAAAGGATCGCATCCATTTCCCTGGCTTTAAATTCCATCTCTATGCTCTCATTTCCTGAATGTCTTTATCAAGGCCTTCCTGCCTGCTCACTCAGAGGCATCTCACACCTCACATGCCCCAACTAGACTTACAGAGTCCAGCCCATCCCCACCTCTCAACCCTTCCTCCCCACGCTTCCCATTTCAGTGGAGAGCATGACCTCTACCCACCTACCAAAGGTAGAAACTAGGATCTCCAATTCCCTTCTCTCTTATGGGCAAGTCCCAAGAAATCTACCCCTAGGATCCATCTCTGGTGTAGCCCCTTCTCCCCACCTTCACTGCTACCACCAGGGCCAAGCTGCCGTGTTATTGGTTGAATTGTGTTCCCTCAAAAAGATACACTGTAGCCTAGTCCCTAGTATCTCAGAGTGTGACTTTATCTGGAAAGTGTCCTTACAGAGGCATCCAAGTTAAAATGAGGTCATTAGGGTGGGCCCTAAATCAAAATGACTAGTGTCCTCTTAAAAAGGGGAAACCTAGACAAAGAGACAGGCACACATAACAGGAAGATGATATGAAGAGACATGGGGAGGAGACAGCCATCTACAAGCCAAGGAACACCTGTGGCTACAGCTAGGGGAGAGGCTCAGAGTAGAGCCTGTTCAGAGCTCCTTCAGAGGGAGCATGGCCCTGCCGACTCCTTGATTTTGGACTCTGGCCTCCAGGACTGCGACACAATAATTCTGTTGTGTGAGCCATTCTGTGTGCTTTGTTATGGCAGCTCTAGCAAGTGAATACACTCCATCTTGGACCCTGAAAATTCTCCTGCCAGTCTCCCTATTTCCTCTCTGGGCCCCCTGCAGCCTGTCCTCCACCCAGAAGCCAGAGGGGACTTCCTAAAATGGAAGAGCCCCACCAAACCCTGCCTGACACTGGGCTCTGTCCACCTCTGGCCTCACCTGGTCGCCCTCTCCTTTGTCCACCTGCTTTGGTCTGACTGAAGTTCTAGAACCCTCAAGCTCTTTCCTCTGGCACTCTCCTTTTCATCCTGCAGGAAGTCAGCCTAAATGCCACCTCTGCAGACAGACCTTACCCACCTTCTCCATCCCTAACTGACCCCGTCTCAGTGTGGCCACTCCATCAGCATCCATCACCACTGTGTGCTTCGCTCATCCGACTCCTCACAGTTTGCAATTATGGTTTCCTTAGTTTATTCACTTGCTTATTGTTCAGTTCCCCTCTAGACTATAAACTTCATGAGGACAGGGAGTAAGTGTGTGGTAAGTGCTTAATAAATATCTTTTGAGCGAATGGGAATAAAACAACAAAGGCTCTTCCATCCAGCATCTCAGCCAGGCACCCTCTGGGTCCAGTAGGGGGCAAACAAGTCAGTGATTGACTTGAAGAGAGACTAGAACTCTCTCACCCCGTCCTTCTTGTCACTCCTTCCCCACATGTCAGGGTACCTCTCGCCAACCTCTGCTTGAGCCACCCTCTCAGTCCCATGCCTCATGCCACCTCTCCAGCCTGGATGACCCACCCTCCCTTCTCCTTGCCATCCATCAGCTCTCTGACCTTCTTTCCATGCCCAGGTCCAGTTCCACCTCTTTCTGGAAGCCTTCCCTGGCTCCCCAACCCTTACTCTGGCTTATTTCTGTCTATTAGTGCCACTCATTTGGAACTGCCTGTGTCATTCCTTATCTTTTCAATGTAAGCCCTCGTAATACTAAGAGTGGCTGTGCTTCAAAGGCTGTAGAGGCTTTGTCATGAACAAAACCTTTCACAATTGTTGTCCCATGAGATCATCCCAGTGGCCCTCCATGGCTGGGAAATTGCTCTTCCTGGGATCATGGAATTCAGCTGTAGCAAATGTGTTGGCGTGCACACATGTGCACATGAGTGCGTCTGTGTGCATGGTTAGAGAAAGAGCAATGCATTCACTGCTGGGCTGTTGGGCACTTTGCCCCCATCCACTCCAAGGAGGGCTCTCCTCAGCGCAGCCACCTGCAAGAAGCCTGGGCCAGCCCGGTGAAGTGAGCTTGGACACCCAGCACCTCACCCACAGGTGCAGGACTCAGCCTGGGCTTGGGGTTTGCAGAGCCTGGCTAGTCCAAAGCTCCTAGTGAGACATACTGCATGCACCTCCCAGACATTGCCACAGGGGAGTGTGGATGACCAACTTGACAGCACAAAGAACGCTGATATTTCTTCTTCTTCTGAAAATGTCTCTATCAGAAACTTCTAGCAGTCAACGGAAGCTCAAACTGACTATGAAAGAAATCCAAATGCTTAAGAAAAAAGAAACTCTCCCTCTAGTAAGCTGGGGAAAGGAAATGAAAACATAGTAAGATATTTTGCAAAGATATTAAGAGGGAAGAGATGTGGTTGGAAGGCTATCCAAATGAAAAAAAGAACACTTTTGGTTCAAAAGTTTAATTCAGTATGTAACAATCTGAGGTAACTTTCGGTTAAATTCTGAAATGGTCATATTTTATCGTTAAAAACTGCCAACCTTTTGGTGCTTAAATAGACATAGTAGCACCACACTGGGCACCTGATGCTGGTGTTCCATCACCTGTGGGGTGGGCTGGGGACATGAGGCCTGGGTCTAAGTGCCACCAGGAGGGCCACCTCTTTCTTGCACCAACTACATCCTTCAGCAACTATTTTGCTCCCTAGTCCTGGTTGTAGGCTGGAGTCTTTCCCCAAAATAAAAGCAGGTGGGACTCACATACCTGAGACACGGGAACTCCACGTTGTCGCTCTCGGGCTGTCCCTCCTCTCTCACCAGCACTCGCTCCAGGAACCAGCCGCTGCCCGCGCCTTTGCCGTCATGTCTGATCCTCACCCGCCTCACCTTCCGCATGGTGACGGACTCAATGGTGAACTCGTCGGCCTTCAGAGGCAGGAGACAGCAAGGCCAGTTGGACTGTGGCTTCTCTGGGGCCCAAACACCAGGAGCAGACATAGGCCCACAAATCAGAAAAGCCAGAGCTGATGGGCTGGGCTCTGGTCTTTTGCTGATGGGCCAGGGGCTGCCTATAAACAACAAGTCATACTCCTCCCCCAATGTCTCACACTGGAAGGTCATTAGATGTCAAATTCCCAACAACTGAGATCTGTATTTTTTGGTTAAACAGTGGCCATTCCCTGTGATCTCCTTCTAAAAGGCAGATCCCCCAGGAAGATGAACACGTTAAGCTGTTATCAGTTACTAACCATTTATCATGAGTTAACACCTGGCTAATCTCCTCGGGCTTCTTGCTACAGAAGGATACTGGCTCCCTTTTGAGAAGGAGAGCGATTAGAATTGATTGCGGGGAGCAGTGGTCTTACTAATTTCACAGTTTTGCCTGACGATGAGGCAGAGGAGATGCAGTAGGGGCTGGAGAGTTGCCAAGTTTGCCTGGAGGCCTCTGGGGGCAGGAACATGGAGGGTGGGATTGATGGGCAAGGAGTCAGAAGATGCAGAAGGAAAGGGTGGAGAGAGACCTCCACTCACATTCCAGGGCTTGCCCTGCCCTCATCAAGGAAGCGGCAGCAGAGGAAGGAGAGGACCGAGGCTTCTGTGACGATGGTCTTCAAATCCCCCTCACCTGGTGAGCAACCTTGAGCCTCACACTATTGCAACAACGACTCTTTACTGAGCACCTACTGTGTGCTGTGGGTCAGGTCTGCTGGTAGGGGCAGTACATCTGCCATCTCTGATCCTTGCAACAACAGGCCACTTGTGGGCATCCTTTCTCCCATTTTAGACATGGGGAAACTGAGAATGGAGTGATTTGCCCCAGGCTGGGTTTGCCCCCAGATCTGCCTGACTCTTTCCCCATTGGCCCACATGGCCTCCCCAGTGAACCCACTTGATGGCTGGGGGCACAGCTGGTACTTTTGTAATGAGGCTAGGAGCAGAAGCCAGTTCAACCACCCCTATGTTTAGTGTCTTTCCTGTTTCTCTTCCGAAAAGGAAAAGAACAGGGTGCCCCTAGTGGTCATGCCTAATGGAGGAGGCAAAGCTCCCAAGTCACCCTCAGGCACCCCAGCTTTCCACTAGCCTGTGTCCTCCAGTCCACACGTAAGGCGCCCAGCTTCCTTCCCTGCCTGCCCACCCCCGAGGGAAGAAAGCTGCTGTCCCTACCTCCCCAAATGTCCTCCTGCACTGCCCTCTTCTCAAAGCTCAGGGGTGGGGAGGGGACCACGTCCCCTCTAGGGTGGCTCTCCAGCTCCCAGCTGGATGGTCCTAGGAGCCTAGTGAGTGTCACGCATGTTAGTTCCCCATTCCCTCACCCAGAATGAGCCTGTCTGATGGCTGAGGCCCTAGTACCAACCATTAGTGCTGCTTTAACAGAGCAGGGAAGACAAGACAGTGGGAATGGGGGCCAGGGTCGGGAGACGCATTGCTGCAACTTACATTGCCCTTCTCAAACAAGTCGGTGTTATTCCTGCAGTTGTAGAGCAGCCGCTCCCCCGTGTCCCCCACGTCACCAAAAAGGCAGAGATAGACATTGGCATCAGTTCCCGCACCTTCGAGCTCCCCTGTGCACACAGTCACGCGGTACCGGGCCACTGGCAAGCAGAGAGAGGGACACCACTGGCTGACAACCCCCTGCTGCCAACCCTGGCCCTGTGGCTCCCCTCCTCTAAGCGCTGCCTTCTCCTCTCCGCCCAGCTCTCATCCCAGGCTGACCTTGCCCTTTCTTCAAGCTGTCCAGATCCCATCTCACACCAGTCAAGGGCTGGCCCATCTACAAATCTCAGACAGAACAGAGGTTCCCAATCCTGGCCAACCAACTGAATACCCTGGGAAACTTTTATAAAAATTCAGATTTCTGAGCTCTGTCTCAGACTTCACAGATCTTAATTTCCAAAGGTGAGATCCTTAAAACTGCACATCTACAAGTCCCCCCAGAGGACTCTGATGGAGTTGGCAGTGTTTGGGGACCGCGAGTCTAATTCAAACGTTTTGGCACTTGATGCCATCCATCCCAGTAGAGCCTTTTGCCTTAGGATGTTCTCCAATTCGTACGTGTCCTGTCTTCCCAAGTGAGATAACTCTTCTTTGTGAACCAGAACTGGCCTCCCCTTCTCTTCAGAACTCCCCAGTGCTAAGGACATGACAGGATGAGAAGCAGAGAGAATGGCGCAAAATGCAGCCACTGTGGGAAGGGCAGTAGCTTCTCCCCATGTTGAAAATGTACCATGAAAGAGGTGGACCTGCTTCTCTGCACATCATAGCCTTACTTGTTACTTAAAACAAGCTGGAAAGTGCATTATTCGTTCATCCATTCACTTGCCCCTTGTCTGTTCACTGAAGTCTAGTAGGTGCTAAGCACCATTACAGGAGCAGAGATTCAGCAATGTGCAAGGTGGACAGACTCCTGCTCCCATGGACCTTGCCTTAGATTTGAGAGTGGAAGAGTAGAGAGGAGAGATGGACAGTAAAGTCATAAATTATGAGTCGGAAAATCTCTGAGTTATACCTATAACAAAGATAGGATAATAGTGTGATGCCACAGAGTGTGATGGAAGTGGGAAGGAGTGTGGTAAGGGGGTGAAGATGATTTAGAGATGCCAAAAAGCTCGCTGCAGGTAGGTAACATTTGTACTAGAATTTTAATGTTAGGAGCCAGCCACAAGAAGCTCTGAAAGAAGAGAATGCTATTAAATGTGAAGCCTCAATGTGGGGATAAGCAGTGTATGTTCCAGAGGCAGAGGGAAGCCCCATATGGCTGGAATAGGGGGAGTGGGAGGGGGATGAGAGGAGGCCCAGACATGGACAGAGCCAGACACATGGTGTGTGACAGGTCAAGGTAAGAAGTATGTCTTCATTTTCTCTCTCTTTCTATCTCTCTCTCTCTCTCTTTCTCTCTCTCTCTCTTTCTTTCTTCCTTCCTTCCTTCCTTCTTTCCTTTCTCCTCCCCCACCCCTATCTTTCCTTCTTACAATGGGAAGCCACTAGAGAGCTTTAAGCAAGTAACTAACTTAATATGATCTGTGTTTTAAAGAGCACTCTGACTGCCATGTGGATACCTGATTGTAGGGGAAGAAGTGAATCAGAGATGCCAGTTAGAGGAGTAATTACAGTAGTCTAGAAAAGAGAGGAGGGTGTCTAGGACTGGGGGTGTGGTGGAGATGGAGAAAGGTCAGTATATTAGAGATATACTTTTGAGGTAGAACCACTGGTACTTGGTGATGGATTATCTAGATAATTGAGGGAAAGAGCAGTCAGGGATGACTCCTAGGTTGTTGGCTTCAGTAACTAGGTGGATAGTGTTGCCAATAAGAAGTAGGGATGCCTGAGAGAAGGATGGGTTTGGAGACAGCAATCAATGGTTCTGTCTGTTCATTACATATTTGAGACCCATTAGATGTTCACAAAGAGAGGAAAGATGGCAGTTGAATATGTGTCTGGAGGGTCAGGGCTGTTGACATGACTTTGGTCATCACAGGCATATGGATTCCACTAAAAGCCACAAAACCAGATGAGATCTCCTATGGAGAGGATGTAGACAGGGGTTGTAGAGGGACATCAACATCAGAGCTCAAACCCTGGAGAAACAAACAACTCAGATGAGAAGAAGCAGCCAGTGAAGCAGGGGGGATTTTGATCTGAACCTAAAACTGCTCTTAAAAAGTCTGTTAAAAAATGAAGGAGATAGGGGCTGGCCCCGTGGCCGAGTGGTTAAGTTCGCGCGCTCCGCTGCAGGCGGCCCAGTGTTTCGTTGGTTCGAATCCTGGGCGCGGACATTGGCACTGCTCATCAAACCACGCTGAGGCAGCATCCCACATGCCACAACTAGAAGGATCCACAACAAAGAATATACAACTATGTACCAGGGGCCTTTGGGGAGAAAAAGGAAAAAATAAAATCTTAAAGTTAAAAAAAAAAAAATGAAGGAGATATTAAGGCATTCCAAGATAAATAAAAACTGAAAGAATTCATCACTAGCAGATCTGCCTTACAAGAAATATTGAAGAGAGTCCTTCACAGTAGACATTAGACAGCAACTTGAATTCACCCCAAGAGATAAAGAGCACCAGGAAAAGTAATGACATAGGTAAATAGGTAAACAATATATATGTAATTTTTGTTTGTAACTCTTTTCTCTTCGTATCTTATATAAAAGACAACTGCATAAAGCAATAAATATAAAACGGCATTGGTGGGTTTATAATGTATAAAGATGTAATTTGTATGACAGTATGGTACAAAGGAGGGGGCAGGGAACAAACCTATATTAAAGCAAAGTTGCTGTATATTATCTAAATTAGGTTGGTATTAATGTGAACTAGATTGTTATGTCAAGGTGCTAAACATCATTCCCTGGGGCAACTACTAAGAAAATAACTCAAAAAATATATATTAAAAGAAACAAGAAAGGTAAAATGGTGTTCCAGAAAATATCCATTTAACACAAAGGAAGGTAGTGATGTAAGAACAGAGGAACAAAAAAAGACATAAGTCATATAGAAAACAATTATCCAAATGACAGACATAAATCCTGCTATATCAGTAATTGAATTAAATGTAAACAGACTAAATATTTCAATCAAAAGGCAGAGTGTGGTGGTCATCCTGAATGAATGTAAGATGGATTATTCATATAATGTTCTGGAGAGTTCATAGAAGTTCTGGGGAGAACGTGATAGGCTCCCAAGCCGGTCCAGAATGGCTTGAGACAGCAGGGGCGGGGGTGGAGGCACAGGGCTGGCTTGGAATTTTATGGTGGTTAAAGGGTGAGAATTCCCTCGCATGAGTCAGGACTTCTGAGGCTTGAACTTTCCACTAGTGTCAAGGGAGGGAGCATCCAGTCTTTCTTATCAAATTGCCCAGATATGAGGCAGAAGGGAGGAGGGGAGTGATGTAGCTTGAAAGCTGTCAGCAGTCAAACATCAAAAAGAAGTTAGACTTTTTATGACACAGAGACTGGCAGAATGGATAATGGATCTAACTATCTGCTATACAGGAGAGAAACATTTTAGATTCAAAGACATGAATAGGTTGAAAGTAAAAGGATGGCTACCAGAACTGACTCAAGAAGAGACAGACAATCTGAATAGACCTATAACAAGTGAATATATTGAGTCAGCAATCAAAGAACTACCCACAAAGAAAAGCCCAGCCCTAATTGGCTTCACCACTGAATTCTGCCAAACATTCCAAGAAGAATTAATACCAGTTCTTCTCAAGTTCTTCCAACAAATAGCAGGAAACCCTTCTCAACTCATTTTATGAGGCCAGCATTACCCTTCTACCAAAACCAAACAAAGATGTCAGAAGAAAAGAAAACTACATAACAATATATCTTATGACTATGAATGAAAAATACTCAACAAAATACTAGCAAACCAAATCCAGCAACGGAAAAAAGAATTATACACCATGACAAAGTAGGATTTATTCCAGGGCTAAGAGTTGGTTTACCTTCTAAAAATCAATTAATGTAATAAATCATATCAATAAATAAAAAACAAAAAAATCACATGATCGTCTCAATAGGTTCAGAAAAAGCATTTCACAAAATCCAACACTCTTTCATGATTTTTAAAAAAATCGACAAACCAGGGATAAGAGGGAACTTCATTAACCCATAAAGGTCTCTGTGAAAAACCCACAGCTAACGTTGTACTTGACGGTGAAAGACTGGATGCTTTCCCTCTAAGATCAGAAACAAGACAAGAAAGTAGTAAAGTTATCTCTAGTGATGGATGACATGATCTTGTATACAGAAAATCATAAGGAATCCACTAAAAACTACTAGAACTAACAAATGAGTTCAGCAAAGTTGTAGAGTACAAGATGAATACACCAAAATCAGCTGTATTTCTATTCCCTCGCAATGAACAATATAAAAATGAAATTAAGAAAACATTTCCATTCAAAACAGCATCAAAAAGAATAAAATACTTGTGAATAAATTTAAGAAAACAAGTCAAAAACTAAGTCATGGGGATGTCGTGTACAGCATGGTGACTATAGTTAATAACATCATATTGCATATTTGAAAGTTGCTAAGAGAATAGGTCTTAAAAGTTCTCATCACAAAAGAAAAAAAGTGTGTAACTATTATGGTAATGGATGTTAACTAGACAGTGTGATGATCATTTCTCAATACATACAGATATTGAATCATTATGTTGTACACCTGAAACGAATATAATGTGTCAATTATACCTCAATGAAAAAAGGAAAAGAACAAGTGAAACATGTATGCTCTGAAAACTAAAAAATTATTGAAAGAAATTAAAAATGATTTAAATAAATGGGAAAGCATCCAGTATTCATGGATTGGAAGACTTAACATTGCTAAGATGACAATACTTCCCCAATCGATCTCCAGAGAAAACGTCACCTCTATCAGAATCCTAGCTGACTGCTTTGTAGAAATTGACAAGCTGATTCCAAAATACTTGCAGAATTTCAAGGGACCCAGAATAGTCAAGATAATCATGGAAAATGAATAATAAAGAAAAAGAACAAATGTTGGAAAGGATGTGGAGAAACTGAAACTCTCAAATACCGCTGATGGGAATGCAAAACAGTGCAGTTGTTTTGAAAAACAGTATGGTACCTCCTCAAAAAGTTAAACAAAGAGTTACCATATAACCAGCAATTCCACTCCTAGGTATAGATCCAAGAGAATTGAAAACATATGCCCACAAAGAACCTTGTACACGAATGTTTATAGCAATATTACACATAAGAGCCAAAAAGTGGAAACAACCCAAAGGCCCATCAACAGTTAAATGTGGTAAATCCATGCAATGAAATATTACTCAGCAATGAAAACAAATGAAATACTGATACATGCTACAATGTGGATTGACCTTGAAAATATTATGCTATGCAAAAGAAACCAGACACAAAAGGTCCCGTACTATGTGATTCCATACATATGAAATGTCCAGACTAGGCAAATCTACAGAGATAAAATGTAGATTATTGATTGTCAGAAACTGAGGCGTGAGATGGGGGAATGAGTGTGACTGCTGATGGGTATGGGGTTTCTTTCAGGGGAGATGAAAATGCTCTGGAATTTGAGTGGTGATAGTTGCACGATTCTATAAGTATACTAAAAGACTTTGAATTGTGTACTTTAAATGAGTGAGTTGATGGTACATGAATTATTATATCTCAATAAAGCTATTGTTTTTAAAAATGGAAACTACTCATTGGTGGTCCATTTAAAATGAAGATAAAGTATATGAGGAATGAGACAAATTGCCAGGAAGTTTAAATTCACTGTACAAATTATTCTTTCAGTGATACATTCATTTTTATCTGAAGATATAGAGATATCTGAACATTAAATGTGACCATTAAACATGTGGGTCCATGAAGATAGTGTCTGTGGCAAAAGCACGTGTTAGAAGAAAAGGCAAAGAAGGCTTGTATGCGGACCTGCCTGAGTGGAGCTGGCACAGGCAGGAGCTGAAACCAAGGTGGAGAAAAAGTCTCTGGCCCCAACGTTGCCTCTTCAGAGGGCCACAGCCCCTGAAGTCAACCACCACTGACTTCTCCAATCAACTCGGTTAAAATGCAACTGCCGAATGTTTTAAAACCTTCAGCCTCCGTATAAATGAAGCTGATGCTTTTGTGTTAGACTCTCAATGGCAGAAGATGTTAACAGTAAAAGGAATGACCAGCACTAACGGGAGTGAGTACTGAAATGTGGAAGCACAAAAGAGAAGGGAGAACACCAGCCTCACTTATTCTGAATTTTGATGAAAGTCAGTTTTGCCTTTTTTGCTGTAACTATTAGGCCATTCCCAGGAGCAAACTAGTGAGGGAATTTAGAAATCCCTTTGCCTGGGAATTCCAGCCCTCTTTGTTCGGGAGCGCTAAGGTCCACTGGTTGGCAGTTCTCAGGGGTCCTGATCCTCTCCAGGGGCCCCTCCCAGCCAGTCACTGAGGTCCAAGCTCCTTCCTGGCAAGAAGTCTGTGGAAAATTAAAAATAGTTATATTGTTAGCCATCAGCAGTGAAAGACTTTAAACAGATGGGTAAGAACCAGAGTCTCTTGTACTTTAATTTAAAAATTACAGCTCAGCCTGATTTTTAAAAAGCTACGATTGTCAGCACCCGAGTCCAGGGGTCTCTTGCCGGCTCATCAGTGGAATGAATCACCTCTGCTGGGCACGCGGTGGAGAATGCTGACTCCACCCAGTTCACTATCTCACGTAGCTCCAGAGGGAAAGGCGGAGTGGACACAAATTGTGAGCTGGTCTGTGTTTTGTCAGAATCTCCTGGTCTGTGTTAATCACTGCGATCACTCTCAAAAGTTCTCAGCTCTCAGACATGGCGTTAACTGCTTGTTAGACTGGACCTGATTTTTTAAGCATCTAGGAGAACACAATTTCAGACTTACAGAATGGATTTTAAATTGGCCTTTACTCATTTTACAAGACTCCAAGACTCTCCACTTAAGGGATTTCCAGGAAGCCTTGCACATTATTCATTATACCTGGTACCAAGTGGGAAAGTGCACGTTGCCACCAGCTCTATTTACTGTTACAAAGAAGCATCCAGACCAGAAAAGGAGATCTGAGTTCTTGCATAGGTGAGTGAGGGCAGAGGTGTGTTCCAAGAGCAAGAGAAATTGATGTGAGCCAGAAGAAGCAATGAGGAGGAAGAAATCTGAGTTGGTATGGGCTCCAAAGTACTCCAAGTTCCCCCTGGAAGGCATTAAATTGCCTTTATTGCCAGGACAGACAGCTGTTCAACCCAATGCTACTCACTAGAGACTTTGTTTCATTGAAATGGTTCTTTAATAGTATCACAGAAGACAAAAAACAACAGCTATGATGGTTCCATATCTTCTACCCTGTTTCAAATGTTACAAGCATGTTCATAGACATAACGTGTAGAAATGCTCTTCCTCCTTACCCCTCCCGCCACTAGAAGACCTAGTTCAAATGTCGCTTCATCTGCAAAGTTTCTTCCAACTTCCTGGGCAGGATGTTTATCTCGCCACTGTGTTTCCACAGCATTCATTCACCACATCTTGCCAGTTCCACCTTCCAAATATTTCTTGAATGTATCTTCTCTCTAGTCTACCGGATCCCTGCTCAATTCCAGGACCTCTTTTTCTCTCTCCTGAATGACTCTAGGTTTGCCCCTAAAATCCATCCTCCACACACTCATGAGTTGGCCGGCCCCTGAAAGACCAGGAGAGATGTGGGGAGGAAGGAGCTGGAGGGAGTTCAAGGGTAGGGTGTCACCAAAGTCATGAGAGGGCTAGAGAGCAGGAGCCTGTGTCAGAGGCAGGAGCATGGAGTTCAGAGAAGAAGCAGCTTTGTGGGTTGATTCCAATTGAGGTACCAGGGAGCGGCTGGTTAAGTGAGTGGGAGGCGGACAAGGACCAGGATGTGGATGAATGGGTTTTCCGCATGGACATTGAAAGAAGCAAGACAAAGTCTCTGAAGTTTTCATGTGCACAAAAATTACTTGGTTGGGGGCCAGCCCCAGGGCCTATTGGTTAAGTTTGTTGAGCTTTGCTTTGGCAGCCCAGGTTCGGTTACCGGGTGCAGACCTACACTGCACATCAGTGACCACGCTGTCGCAGCAACCCACATACAAAACAGAGGAAGATTGGTGCAGATGTTAGCTCAGGGTGAATCATCCTCAGCAAAAAAAAAAAAAAAATTTGCTTGGTTTGCCTGATAAAAATACAGATTACCAGGCATACTCCTCAGAGAATCTAATCAGCATATCTGGGGTTGGGCCCAGGAGTCTGCATTTTAACATACACACCAGGCAATTTTGATACAGGTGGGCCCTTGATCACACTTTGAGAGATACTATCTGTTATGGGCTGAATTATGTCCCTCCGAAGTCTTATGTTGAAGTTGTAACCCCAGTAACCTCAGAGTGACTGTATCTGGAGGTAGGGCCTTCAAAGAGGTAATTACAGTAAAATGAGGTCATATGAGTGGGCCCTAATCCTATAGGATTAGGACTGCTGTCCTCACTGGAAGAGAGAGAAACACCAGGGACACAGAGGGCACTAGAGGAAAGACCACGTGAGGACACAGCGAGAAGGTGGCTACCTGAAGGGCAAGGAGAGAGGCCTCAGAAGACACCCAACCTTGATCTCAAACTTCCAGCCTCCAGAACTGCGAGAAAATAAATCTCTGTTGTTTAAGCCCCTCAGTCTGTGGTATTTTGTCATGGCATTGCTAGCAGACAAGTATGCTGCTCCGGAACAATGGCAGGAGTTGGGGGTCTAGACAATGACCAAGGGACCCATTAAATCACCTTCAGTGAAAGAGGAAACTGACCAGAGGCCAACAGAAGACAGAACTGACCTGGGACAGAGGCAGCGTTGTGACACGGTGTGAGCCACGAGTCTGAGAGTGCAGAGGGAGTCAGGAGAACGCCCCCTCCGCTGACCCCACAGTTTGTGAGGCGAGAAAGCAGGGTTTTGGGAGTCGGAGGGAGCCATGCTTCAGTCAAGGCAAGGAGGAGGTGGAGGTAAAGAAGATCCTAGAGATTCTAAGTAAAAACGGTAGATTTCCCTCTGGGAAAACCTCACTAAAATGACAATATGCAGGCTATTTAAAGATGTAATCAAAGAAAAAAGCATTCACCAATAAGGCTACGGGAGAAGGACAAGTACAGACAATAGCAACAAAATTTTGGAAACTGGAGAGCAGCTAGCAGAGTGATTAATGCCTTAGCACAGGGTTCCGCGGCAGCGGCATCACCTAGAAACTTGTTAGACTGGCAAACTCCTGGTCCCAGCCCAGACCCACTGAGCCAGCAACTCTGCGGGGGGGACCCAGTCATCTGTGCTTCAGCCCTCCAGACACTGATGCAGCCGACATTTGAGGACCCCTGATTTAAAAGACCAGAGAGAATTGATCAAAGCTATCAGTTGTGAAATTCAGAACCAACCCCGCACAAAAGCTTGGGAATGACAGCACCGGGTCACTTTAGAAATAGGGAGTGAGCAACTCAAATCATGAGAATTGGTTAAAGAGTTCAGAAAGCAGTGAGGTCCCAAGACAACCTTCCCAGTTGTTCATATCTGCAGGCTTGATTCTAGCACACAAAGGACACAGACCAGGTGAGAGCAGGTGTACTTCTGCCTTGGTGGGCTACATATTACATAAGGTCTCAATCAGGGGCGGAATCATATGTGGTTTATCATATTTACAGGGAGATGACTGCCTTGTTGCCAAAGAAAATATTACTGAATGTGAAAAGGCAGCGTATAGCCATTGACCCGGGGGCAGGAGACCTTGTTCTAGATGCCACTGTCTCTAACTAACTGTGAAATCAAAGCAAGAGTTTCCTCAGTTTCCTTATGTGCATCCGGCTATTTTAAGGGCCTTTGAACACAAATATTCAATGATCATATATTTTGGTTAAAAATGAGAGAAAACCGTAAAAGAGCAGATACATAGTGCTAATTGCAAACATTGCCTAATTAGACTAACAGACTAGGTGATCTCTTTTTAGATAATTGCTGTTTGGGGTTACTATGCTTTTGAGAACTTAACTCTGTCCAAATCATTTCAACAAATATATACAGAGCTTCTAACGGATGTACGTACCAACGCCTGAGAAGTGACACTATCCAAATATTTAGAAAGGGCTACTGGGAACTGTGGGTGACATGATTTTCCATGTATTCTCAACTTTTTGTAGTTTTGCAATATTACTTTACTATTAAAAAAATTAAGGACTATGACAAGGATAGCAAATAGGTTAACTATCTTAAGTGCCAATTCTGATCAATGGCTAATGTTTGCCTAGAGTGCTTTCCTGAGGCCTGTGAAGCTCATTTCAGACTCAATGGGAAAGAATGCTGTGATCCCTCAGTAATGTCTGCCAAGGGAAAGGAGAGGACATGCGCTCTGTATTTGCCAACACTCTGCTACTATAAACTAGAGGCAAAATGATCTCCTTTTATCCTTTGAATGTGGATACTCAACTCCAGATTAAAAGCTCAGCCCTCTCCTACTAGCCTCAAATAGAAATAGAGGACTCACCAGGGAGCAGCCAGCTGTGGCTACAAGAACCCAGATCCAGCTTTCCTTTTTGGGGAGCATCTCATGCATAATTTGAAGAGGCTGTTTCCTTTCATTTCAGGGGCACTCTCGAGAAATATTGTTCAGTGTGGATTCTTCTCATCCCCTCATAGCCAACCTGAAGACCCATAAATTTCCCCATCCTCACCCACACCCATCATCATAGAGCTCTAGCATCACGCCTTAGAGATGGCTCCTTCAGCTAAATCCACTCCGGCATTCAGAGGGGGCCTGAGGATGCAGAGTGGACAAGACTATCAGCTCACGACCAGACCCCCATTGGCACATCAAGTAGGAGTTCCACTGTCTCCTTCAGGATGGAGAGCTGGTCCGTACTTACTGCCCATTATCCTCCTCACTGTTGGGCCCTCTGCAGTCATTTCCCTCACGATCTCATTGTCATCCTCGTTGGCATCCAGCCAGCGATTGCAGTTGAAGTTGTACTTGTCCTTGGTCAGAGTGTTCATCAGGGTCATCTGGAATGAAGTCTCAGGGTGAGCAAGCAGGTGTACCAGAAATATTCATCCATGCCCTGGGGGCCCTGTTCTGCTATCTCAGCTCAGAGATGGCAAGGCCATCCTATAGAGATGACTCTTGTGGAAGGTGGAGTGACAGATGAATATTTCGCCCTCTGGTCCCCTGGAGATCCACACTTGCCTAGCAGCCAAGTGACTGGAGTAGAACGCAAGTCTCCTGAGCACCTGAGCATCTTCTTAGTCTACTTTGGAAATCCTCTCCCCATCAGGAAGTCCCTGTGTCCTGTGTCGAAATTCAGTTCTCATGGTAACCCTTCCCCACGCGTACTCCCAACAGATACAAAGGCAAACTTCTTTGTTAGGGTCATTAGGAAGGGATCATTCTGGTTCCTCTCCCAACCACCTCCCGACTCCCAAGATGGCGAAGCTCACCCTTTCTAAATGCCATCCAGAACCAGGATTCCTTTTATCATGCCATGCCCGAATCTTATAAAACCTGCCGAGATCTGGGAGCTCAATCTATGGTGAAAAATAATAAGATTTGAGTGGACATAACCAAATGAAATGTCTTTATCCTTATAGCTGATCCCCTGCCAGGACGGCACCGACTTTAGGCTGTTTCTTCAGCAGCGAGGATGGGTTCGCTTCAAGCCACCCTCATATACTCTATCCTCTCATGTCCCTGGTAACTGGTGGTACACGAGGGAGCTAGGGTTCAGGATGGGCTGGTGGAATTGAACAAAAATAACTGACCCACAGTAGGATCCAGACTAAAGAAACTCTTCCAACCAATAAATGTTTAGTAACAAAATCCATATGGCAGCCCTGCAAATTAGCACAGGCCCACAGCCCCAGGACTCTGCTGGGCACTGAAACAGACAAAAAGATCAATACAGCAGTCATGCCCTTTCCCCAGAGGCTGGCAGTCTAGCCGGGAAGACAAATACATAAAGAGCAATGAACTGAGCAGGGTAACAGAAGCGCCGGTGGGGTGCTCTGAGAAGAGAGCTACAAATTAGAAATTCTTCTTACCTAAAGGTCAAAGCAGCTCTTCTGTTGCCAAAACAAGCCTTGCTCTAGTTATATTTAAAATTTAAAGCTGAATTTCTTATAAAATGTTCTAAAATTTATACTTTCCCTTAAACTTGTCCTCACGCTCTCATTCAGCCCAGATGGGACAGTTTGACACTAACTGCTCAGCATCTCTCTTCTACAAGGATTCCCTAAGTCACGAAGCTCCTGGATGCTCAGAACCATTCCATCCTTGCTTCGTCCCCCTGGCTTGGTTTTGGACTGTTTGATTCAGGAGGGCCAGATCTAAACTGCGCACCATCAGTACGTTGCCTAGCGATCAAATTTGGCACTTCTTGCAGAGGCCTGAAGTCCCCATTGCACCTTTTTATCTTCAGCCTTCATCCAAACCTGGCCTAGAAAACTGGGATCCAGTGTCACATACCTCTTACACCCCTTTCTCCTTCCTCCCTCCCACCATGTCACACTTCTCTCCTACCCTAAACTTGTTGATTACGCCTGGTTTGAACCACTTGTTGTCGGGGTTCAGGAGAATCTCATCCGTCCGCCCTTTCTGCCCGTAAATCTGGATGAAGATAGGAGAGTTGGTGCCAGCTTTCTTCAAGTCAGTCGTCCAGACCCACAGGGACCAAGGGAATTCTGCAGAGACAGGTCAAGTTGCATGGTAAACTTCAAGGAGTAAAGAGATTTTTGTGCTGCCAGTAGGGAAGAGGAGCAAATCAAAGGTGATCAGGACAGAAGAGCAGGTTATATGCAAGTGTGTCCCACTCTCAGAAACCCATTATAAAAAGTGCCAAACTTAGGAAGCCGTGGATTCTTTGCTATTTGAAAGAGTGTCTTAATATTCCTTTTAATGGTGAAAGCCTATTAGTACTTTTTAAATAGGGGGAGGTGCTGACTCCACCTACCCGATGTCCAGTACATTCAGAGTGCACCATGCTCAACCATTCATTTTAACATCCAGCCCATCAGGGAAGCTTATTCAGTTTGGGGACCCTGGAATACCTACCTTGGTGACAGGTGTGTAACTATACGTGGTCTGCTTCTTCAAGAACTGAGCTCCCTGAGGCAGGCCCTCTCCCTTCCTTTCCAGAGGAGAATTGAGAAGTAGGACTGGGCCCCTGGAAGCTCTTGCCCAGTGGTCTGACCTCCTGCCTTTGCTGGCCCTGTCTGCAAGTCCCCCAGGCTCTGGGCCCCCTCCACATACTTTTCAGCCTCTTCTTCCTGAGAGACACCATCTCGTAGAGCTGCCTCTCAATCAGCCCATCCGCCTTCTTCTCGTCCAGCCAGTTGCTGCAGAGAAAGGTCTGCTGGATGCCGGTGAAGGGGCACAGAATCACCACCTGGAGGGAGCAGATCACAAGTGTCCTGTAGCAGGTCCCCTGGTTGGGACCTTCTTGCAATGTTCAATAGCCTCCTCAGCCCCACGTAAAGGGTTGTCTGCATTAGGACCCTCAAGAAACGGCCCTTTTCTTCCCTTTGCCTGTCTCCTTAAATCTCAAATCAAGAAATACCTCCTCCAGGAAGGCTTCCCAAGTAGGTATCATCCATCCTCCAATTTATTAGCCCAAATCTCAAACCTTTTCCTCTATACACAACACCCTCTTTGAACTCTAAATTTCTTTATGCACATCGTAAAATCTCACTTTGAAACAAATTAACTAGAATAATAAATTAATTCCCTACCTTTGCCTTGTATGAAAAAGGTCATTCACATAAAAGGTAATTAAGGAGCCGGCCCAGTGGCACAGCGGTTAAGTTTGCACATTCGGATTTGGTGACCCGGGGATCGCCGGTTCAGATCCTGAGTACAGACCTACGCACCGCTTATCAAGCCATGCTGTGGTAGGCATCCCACATATAAAGTAGAGGAAGATGGGCATGGATGTTAGCTCAGGGCCAGTCTTCCTCAAAAAAAGGTAATTAATATCTGGAATTTAATACAAAAATTAACTGGCCTCTTCTGGGCTTGATCCTCACTCAACCTTCTCTCCCATACCTTCTCCATCTCTATCCACATTCTGAACTCATGGGTTTAGAGCATGGAAGTCTATCTAGTACGGGCCACCACAGTATAGATGTTCAGAGGAATGTTCTTGGATCACTACAAAATCTTCTGTCAGCAAACAAATTTTGACTATCCACATTACTAGATTCTCAGCTTTACCATCTTTTCAACTTGAAAACTAATCTGAACTCCCCTCCCCCAACCATTAGTTAAGCTTTTTGACTAGTCACTGTCTTACTGGGTATTTGTTTGTTATCAGTTGTTCATAGTTACTACAATTGACTATAATTTCCTTAAACTGAATTATTACCATTAGATGTACCCAGATATCTCTGAGGATTCACCTAATACTCACTATCTGACCATCATCACTGTAAGAAACCTTAACTTAAAAGCATCAAGAGGAAAGGAGATAAAAGATGGGGGAGGGAAGTGTGTACCCTCTCAAGCTCCCAGAGAAACTCTCCTCTCTAGAGGCTAATGATGGCTCAAGGCCTCAGGCAGTAGCCCCTTCAAATGTTTTAGCCCTTTGACACAAATGTATTGGCAATTAATATAGTCCACCCCGGCAAGCATTCAACATGCAGAAATGCTGAGGTCCAGAAAGGGGAATGAAGTGCCCAAGTTTGCACATTTAGTTAGTGGCAGAACTGGAAATATAAATGCTCCTGATTAATAATTATCAGTCTGGGGCTTTTTATACCCATCAGCAAGAATCTCAGAATTCCTATTATGGCTGAGGTCCACTGGGATCCTTTGTTGTACTCCATCTTTTATGCTGAAGATCCTATGTGACCGTGTATTCAGAAGTAGACCTATGCACAAGCAAAGATGGAGACCACTTATGCAGCGTGATCCGGGGCACAGAAGGGTCTAATCACCAACAATTTACTTAAAAGCTTCTTTCTCTTCTCTGAACAAATCCTGCAGTTGTTTTCTCCTAGTTTACTCTTGTTCTCCAGTTGTTACATGTGTATTGGTTAGTCTTGTCTTATCAACAAGAAAGCAAACTCTCGAAAGTCTGAGGTTATGTTTTCTCATGCCTTGTGGTTCCCCTGAATATAGTTCTAAGCATATAGTAAGCACTGAAAAGGACTTGCTAAAAGTTCTGCTTCTGGACTAGCTAGTCCAGAAAAATAGATAGTATGAAAGGCCTCCCACTACTGCAAAATACCCCTAGTTTCAATAAAGAACAGCAAATACCCTTTTATATACATTGCTAAGCAACCAGGAAGTTACAGAGAAGCCACAAGAGCAGCAAAAATTAGGAGTAAGCAGAAACCAAGAGAAGGGCAGACATGAATGCTGTGGTTGGTGCCGCATGGAAAGCAAAAGACAGGACCAGACACTCAGAGACCAGGGAGTTAACAGCCATCTGAGGACAGGATGCGAGGCCTTGGACTTTGCAAAGTGGAGGATCTGAACTGGCAACCCTGAATAAGCAGAAACACTTGAAAGAGCTGCCCCGTCAGACAAAAGGTAGGCAGGGGAAAATCTGCAAAAGGAAATTTATCTTCTCTGCCTCTGCTCCAAACAGAAAATAATGATAGTCTTCCCTAAGAATTAGTTACCATAAGCCAATACACATATTATGTATATATTCACACACAGATATATAGATATAGACATATTCGAGAAAGAACTTGTGTCAAGAATATGTAAAGAACTTTTATAATTCAATAATAGACGACAAAAAAATTTAAAACAGATTAAAAAAAACCCTCACACAATAAGATACACAAATGATCAACAAGGACATGAAAAAAATATTCAACATAATTGACCATCAGAGACATGTAAATTAAGGTCATAATTAAATACCACTACACACCCATTAGAATATCTAAAAATTAAAAAGACTGACATCGTCAAGTGATGAGAGGATGTAGAACAGCTGGAATTCTCATCCATTGTCAATGGGCATGCATAACAGTATAGCCACTTTGAAAATAGTTTGGAAGATTTTTTAAAAATTAAATGTATATTTATGATAGGATCCAGAAATTCTACTCTTAGGTATTTACCCTCCAGAATTAGAAACATGGCCATACAAAGACTTGTACATGAATATTCATAGCAGCTTTATTCATAATAGCCAAAAAAAACAAAACCAACCTGGAAATGACCAAAACGTACATGACTAGTTGAATGGATAGACAAATTGTTATGTACCCTAACAAGGGAATACTACTTAGCAACGAAAAGATTTACTAATACATGAAACAACATGGATGAATCTCAAAAACATTATGCTGAGTGAAAGAAGTCAGATACACACACACACACACACACAGTGCATACTGTATGATTCCATTTATATTAAATGCTAGAAAAGACACATATAATCTTTAATAACTGATACCAGATCAGTGGCTGCTTGGAGTCATGGACATTGACTGCAAGGAACACGTTGGCTGATGGAAACATTCTATATATTGATTCTGGTGATGGTTACACAGGTGTACACATTTGTCAAAACTCATAAAACTGTACAGTTTAAAATTGTGTATTTTATTTTACATCAATTATACTTCAACAAAGTTTATTTTAAAAATGAAACAAAATTAAACTGAATGGTGATAAAAATATCCCATATTATAACATGTGGGATGCAGCGAAAGCACAACTTTGAGAGAAAATTATAGTATCAAGTGCTTAAATGACAAAAGGAGAAAGTTAAAATTTCATGAGCTAAGAATCCAACAAGAATTTAGAAAAAACAGCAACAACAGAAATGCACAGAAATTAAAAGGAGGTAAAGTTAAAAATATAGCTCATTAACATAGATTCAAAAAGAAATAGAAAGCCTGAATAACTCTATAACCAGAAAAACAAAAACTTTTTTTTAAATCAGTAATTAATTTCTGATACACACACACACACACACACACAATTTTTCAGGAGACTGCATCTAAGCATTGGGGGACCAGATATAAATAAAACAAAAAAAGGAGATACAATAGAGTATAAACAAAGTCAAACGTTGGTTATTTATAAGGGCTAAATAAACTGTGAGAATGATATTTTAAAAAGCAAGAAGGCATGAATAAATGACGCTAGGAATGAAAAGGGGATCATAATTACAGATGCAGTAAAGGTTAAAAGGATAAGTAGAGGTTAAAAGTATACGACTTTATGCCAATACATTTTAAAATCTACAAATACAGAAATTCCAGGAAAAAATATAGCTCATTAAAATAGATTCCAGAAGAAATAGAAAGCCTGAATAAGTCTCTAACCAGCAAAACAAAAACAAAAACTTTTTGTAATCAGTAAGTAATTTCTGATTACGTACATGCATACACACACACACACAATCCCACACAATTTTTCAGAAGCCTGCATCCAAGCATTTGGCGACCAGATCGCTGTAACCGTATATACCCTCTTTCAGGAGAAGGAATACTCCTCACTTCATTCTAGGATCAAACCTGTCAAGGACTATATGAGAAAGGCAAACTAAAGGCCAATCCCTCTCATGGACATAGATACAAAATTCTAGATAAAATGTTGACAAACAAATTCCAGAAACATGTAAAATTAAAATCCATTATGACCAAGTTTGGTTTACAGAAATTCAGGATTGCTTTGCTATTGGAAAATGCAGTCATATAATTTACCAACTTAATAAATCAAAAAGAAAAGTCATATGACTATCTTACCAAGTGCAGAAGAAGCATTAGATAAAATTTGACGCCAAATCGTAATAAGAACTCTTAACAATACAGAAATAGAAGAGGATTTCCTTAATCTAATCTAAGACAGTCTATCAAAAACTCTCAGCAAACATAATTAACTAAATAAAACATTAGAAGCAGTTCTTTTAAAATGAAAAACAAAACAAAGATGTCCACTATTACCCTTCTATCTAGTCTTGCACTGTGCAGGTGGTCAAATAAGAAAAAAAAAATTTTTAAGATAAGGTTTGGAAAGAAAGAAACCAAACTGTCATTATTCACAGACCATATGACTACCTTCAGAGAAAGTCCCCTCAAAACCTATAGACAGATTATGAGAATTAATTACAGAGTTTAGCAAGATGGCTGTATACAAACTCAATGTACAAAAAGTCCTTCTCCTTCCACATCAGCTACAGAGTTTAAAATATAATTGTAAAGAGATATAATTTATAACAGCAGCAAAAATTGTAAGGTCTTTATAAACATATCTAACAAAGACAGACAAGATCTTTATTGAGAAAAATATAAAACTGTATTAAAAAACATTAAACAGGGCCTAAATGTTAAGAGGTAGACCATGTTCATAGATAGGAAAAGTCAGTATAATAAGGATGTCAGTTCTTCCAAATAGATCTACAGCTTCAATTGAATTCTGCTTGACACAGTTGTTCACGGAACTTGGCAAGAAAATTCTAAAATTTCTATGAAAGGGTAAAGGGTCATAAATAGTTAACCCATTCTTGAGGAAGAAGAATAAGGTAGGCAAATTTTCCCTAGCAGAGGCCAAGAGACAGCATAAGGATATAAAATGAAGATAGTGAGTATTGCTTTAGTGCAGGGATAAGTTAAATCAACAAACAGAACAGACTAGAAATCTCAGAGGCAAAATCATACATTTCACGAATCTGACATATGACAGAGTTGCCTTTTCAGAACAGCGGAGAAAGAACTACTATTAGTAAATCAGTACTTCTCAGACTTCCTTAATGATAAGAATTATCTAACGCACTTGTTAAATATCCAGATTTCCAGGAAATTCTGATTCAGTAGGTTTGGGTTGGAGCCCAGGAATGGTTTTTTTTTTTTTAGATTTTATTTTTTTCCTTTCTCCCCAAAGCCCCCCGGTACATAGTTGTATGTTCTTAGTTGTGGGTCCTTCTAGTTGTGGCATGTGGGACGCCACCTCAGCGTGGTTTGATGAGCAGTGCCATGTCCGCGCCCAGGATTCGAACCAACGAAACACTGGGCTGCCTGCAGTGGAGCGCGTGAACTTAACCAGCCCCCAGGAATGTATTTTTTAAAAGAATTCCAGGTGATTCTTAACTTTACTCAACTTTTAAAAGTCCTTTTATGAATGTTGCTGGGACATTTGGCTATTTATACGGAAAATAATAAAGCTGGATCCCTACCTCACACAAAAATCAACTCCTAGTAGATTAAAGATGTAAATATGTAAATGGGAATACCAAACTTTACACTTTTTAGGAGAAGATATAGGAGAGCGTCTTTATAGCTTTAGGATAGATAAGATTTCCTTCACCAACACAAAACCCATTAACCATAAAGGAAAAGATTGATGAAATAGATTACTTTTAAGTTAAATCTTCTCTTCCTCAAAGAACATTGTAAACGAACTATGAGAAGATATTTGAACAAATACTATCAACGAAAGATTAATATCCACGGGCCAGCCCAGTGGCACAGTGGTTAAGTTCCAATGTCCTGCTTCTCGGTGACCCGGGGTTCGCTGGTTGGGATCCCGTGTGCGGACATGGCACCACTTGGCAAAAAGCCATGCTGTGGTAGTCATCCCACGTATAAAGTAGAGGAAGATGGGCATGGATGTTAGCTCAGGGCTAGTCTTCCTCAGCAAAAAGAGGAGGATCGGCAGTAGTTAGCTCAGGACTAATCCCCCCCGCCCCAAAAAGATTAATATCCAGATTTAACAAACAACTCCTAAAAATAAAAATTAAAACCACAGTAACATCATTTTACAACATCTAAAGTGGTGAAAATGAAAAATTCAGACAATATCAAGTGTTGACAAGGATGTATGGAACAAAATGTCTCTTACACATGGCTGATAGGAGAGTAAAATGATGCAACTACTTTGGAAAATGATCCAGAATACTTTGGAAATACAATTATCCTGTAAGTCTGAAGATTCACTTACCTTGTGACCCAGAACGTCCAGCCTGAGAAGCTCCTGCAAATTTGTACAATGATATACGTACAAGAATTTCACACAGCATTGTTTAGAATAGCAAAAATCAAGAAACGATCCCCAAATGTCCATCAATAGAAGAATGGGCAAATCAATTGTAATCAATTCATGCAATGGAATGGATTGGAAATGGATGAACTACAGCATCAGTTATCAATTCAGATGAAATTCTAAAGCTTAATGGTGAGTGAAAAGTGCTAGTTACAAACAATATACACATAGATTAAATTCCTAATAGGGTATGCTCTTTAGGAGAGAGAGGATTATATGATTGAGGAAGGACACAGGAGTTTCAAAAGCATTGGAAATGTTCTATTTCTTAAGTTGGGTGGCAAACAAAATTGACACTTGTTTTTTATGATTCTTTATATCTTACTTTTATTATGTATATTCTTTAACACATAAGTATTCCACAATATAAACGTATATTTAAAAGTACTTGTTGATTGAGAGATTTATAGGCTGAGGTGAAACACCATACCAGGAATCAGGATCATCCATAACCACCACCTGAGCCCCTCCAGGTAATCTACCCTGCAGTTGTCCCTTGGATGCATTTACAGAACAGTCCTCACTCCTGACCATCAGCCAGACGAGATGGATGGGCATGACACCATCCAAAATGCCCAAGGAAAGGCATCGCCCATGTGCTTGCAACTGGTCCAAAGGAAGTAGGAAGTAGGATTCAGATTGGCATTTGTATTTATGAATTAAGGAAGAGAGGGGTTGAATCAGGGAAGGGTCCTCCAGGGCCGTCCCTTACCTTCTCACAGTACCAGCCTCTGTTGACGCCCACGTTGCCGTGTCCGATGGAGACCCGACTCAGGGGGCTGAGGAGGACAGCCAGCTCGATGTGGAAGATGTCTGTGCGGCCACAGTCAAACACGCCGCCCTCCAGGAAGATTTTCCCACTGTTCTTGTTCCCTCTGGCCCCGTACATGACCAAGTAGATCTTGGATTTGGTTCCAGCCCCACGGACATCCCCAGTGAAGACGGTGACAATGTATGAGATAGCTGGTGTGGAAACAACCGGGGCGGAAGAGGGATCAGTGCCAGCTGACTACATCGCCTCCCCACTTTCTCCCTGCCTGGCTACCACTGCCCGAGGCCCTCCCTCCCTCTTCCATCCATCCTCATTCCCCCAAGTTCTCCTCCTCAAGATCACATCCAGTGCCCCTCTGGGCTTCGCTTGATCTTTTTCACAGTTTGTGTGTCAATGGATCCGAGTTTAGGAAAAAACCGCAGGTATTATCACAGGAAGCTGCCAGCCCTGGTTACAGAAAACCAACAAAGAGAAGGAGGAACTTGGGTTGGCTAAGAATAGTGCTTATTATTAAAGCTAATTACCAGGGGTATATTATTAATAGCTGCCGGATGAATTCTCTTATGTCTAATTTAATTATAATAGTCAACTCCATTAATGTTATGTATAAAATTTACATAAGAGAGGAATAGCCCTGTCTAGAGGAGATTTATATTCAGGGCTAACTGATTCATCGAGCTTGCTCTTTTGCTCATAAGTTAAAGCATAACTTTTAATAGAGAGTGCTAATGTCCTCCTTCACCGCCTGACGTGGTGGGGTGAGGCAAGATGGAGGCAAGGAGAGAGCATTGTGGGTTGGGCCATTTGGGGTTCTGGTCAGTCGGAGGCAATATGGAGCTCTGGGAAGATCCAGCGAGGGAAGATTAAACTCCGAGATGGGACAGAGTCAGAGAAAACACCAATGACAAGCATTTGGACAGGAAGCTCGGCTAAGGTCTGGCCTCATTCTTTCATTCTGCCCCGAAGTCTGAAGCAATGGCGCTTTAGTCCTTGCTAATTACCCCCTCCTACCCCTCGCCCCATCCCAAACCCCACTCTCATGCCGTGACCTCCGAGAAATAAAAATCCCAACCTCCTTTGGGAGCTAGCACAGGCAACTACATGAATGCATTACCCATTCACATATTTACGCCTTCCTCTGTTCAACAAACATTTATTGAGTGCATGCTGTATGCCAGGCCTCAGGGATAACATGGAGATAAAACGGAACGGCCGCTGCCCTAAAAGAGTGGCTCTCCAGCTTTATTTCTCCAAAACACGTGGACAGACGGTGTTCTCACACAAGACATTCTCCCGAGGCCTCAGTTACCAGCAATTCCCAACCTCTAACGACCATTTCTCCTCTCCCTCCACCTCTAAGAGGCAAGTAATATCAACATGGTTAAAGGGGTTATGTTAAATCCATTCTAGTATTTGTTTTTAAGTAAATACTTCACAAACTCTTGTTACAAATGACTTGTGACACACCCAATTATGGTCAGACCAGCTCAAGGTGCCACAGTGTCGAGGCTGAAATTGCTGGAGCAGAGGAGCATTTGGTGTGCTAAACAGTAGCAATCAAAGTCTGCCCAAAACGTCTGGAGGAGAGGGAGGAATTGCCCTGCCTAGAGCAGCTAGGGGAGAGTTCAGAGTCGGTGACTGGAAGCAGGAATTTGAGAAACACAAAGAGAAATGGCATTATAGGCTGAGGAGAAAGCATGCTTCAAAGATGAAGGGAGAGAAAGAGCAAGGCAAGCAACTAAGGGAGGGGAGAGAGGAAGGCATGTGGATGGGGTGGGGGAGAGTGGGAGGGGGAGGGGAGGGGGGGGGACAGGAAGAAGCCGGGGGGGGGGGGGGCGGTAGAGGGAAGAGTGAATGGTGTGCAGACGAGGCGGAGGGTGTGTGGAAGTAGTAGGAGAAGGTGTTGAAAGATTCTGCTGATAAGGTAAACTGGAGCCAAATTGTGGAGCAATTTGTTTGTTATGCCCAGAACTTGGACTTATTCTCCATGCAGTGGTGTGTCAGGAGGTTCTGCTCTAGAGCACATTCTCAGATGTGCACATTCACCAACATCGACTTTCTGGAACATCCATGAACTTCCCAAGCTGGGAGCTGCAGGATCCCTGTGGAATTCACACGAGGTAGAGATTTAGGGGGCAGACAAAATCCTGGATCTGTCACTTACCATCTGTGTGACGTTGGACAGATCTCTTAACTTCTATGTGACTCAGGTTCCCCATCTGTGAAATGGGAACAATAACACTTCCTATATTATAGGGTCATATGAGGATTAAAAGAGATGGAATAGTTCAGGCACCTAGCAGAGAGCCTGGCATACAGTAAGCACTCAATAGGAGGAGGAGCTTAGAGTGAATCAACATCCTCATAAATGTCCACACGTATCAGGACTTCACATTCTGACTTCATCCTGTGGACAAGTTCTTTTGCCCTGGGCAGTTCGAGTCTGCTCAGGGGCATCTCTTCATCTCCTCTGGCATCAGCAGAGCCCCAGATGCCAGCCCAGAGGAACAGAACACTTTCAGGAGCAGGAAGAATGTCATTTGAAGACACGGCTGGTTTCTGCTTGATTGCAGGCCTCCAGGCCCGCAGAGGAGGACACTGAGCCTCAGACAGAAAATGAAATATTAGGCAGCTGGGAGTCCCCTGTCTTCAGTTCTACCTGTGGTCTCAGCTCCACCCACTAAGATGTCCCTTTGGATTTTGCCATCATCTTCATCCAAGGCCAGCCAGCGGTTAAGAGGGAAGTCATATTTTCTTTTGTTCCCAATATCTTCAATGACAATCTGGGAAGGAGAAGAGAGGGAGGGAGCGTTAAGTGTCATTGAGGACACACCTGGTGATTGAACTCAATTCCTCCATCCCTTGAGTGTACTCTGAGAATACAATCTCATCTTTTTAGTGGCCCAAGGAAAGTTTATCACAGGGACACACCTGTTGCCAGGAAAACCATGCAAAGCATTAAGAGTCACACAGGAATGACTGGTAATTACCTCCTACTTGAATTACTGAGCCACCGTTCCCTCCTTTGCTGAAGATCATTTTAAGAAATTGAATGCAAGAAACTTGTAGGATGTGTCCCGTGAGACTGGGGGACGAGAAGGGGAAGCAACAAGATCATCACCTTCTTCGCCTGCTGAAGGTTGGGATTCTGACCTTGTAGGTGAGAAGTTCACTCTAGGGGAACTGCCAGCCCCAAGTCAGACACACAGATCCCAGGATTGGTGACCAGCTCAGAAAATGTCAGCCCCTGACAGGGAGGCTGGTGGAACTGGCCGTCTCTGAAGCCTTACTCGGGGACTCACATGTGAGCTAGGTTGGCGAGGTTGAGAGGATTGTGCCTTCTAGATCTTACTAAGGAACTAAGGGGCCCTCCCAAAATGTCCCAGAAAGACCCAACGGAAAACTCAGTCTAAGATCAGAGGAATTGTCAATAACCAGAACGTGTCCTCCAGTCACAGCGTTGTGCAGGCAGAAGCATCTGGTGACAGGCAGAGTGAGTTGGAAAGTAAAAATATCTGCCCAGGTCCTAAGACTGATGGAGACGGGCTCTGATTTTCAATGAAGGCTCACTTCCTAAGATCAAAGTATTTGCAGTGTGGAAACAGAGCATACACTCGGCTGCTGGAAGTCAGTGCACCTTGTTCTAATCCAGTTTTCATAAAGGAAACTTCTGAGCTAAGAGCTGTCCTCCTGAAGGACATGACCCACCAGGGAGGAGCCAGTAACCAGAACCAGCCATCCCACTAGGCTTCTCTCCCCAGATAAATCAGCATTGAGGTTCTGGTTTATAAATCAGTCCCCTGTGAGTTTGGTTAGTATGAGTCACCCTTCAGGACCTGCTGATTTGATTGAGTGTCTGTACTTTCAAAGCTGAGTGCCTGGAGACCACTGTGGTACTGCCCAGAGGGTGTTCTGCCATGGAAGTCCAGCCTCTCCCAACTCATCTATCTGCACACTTCTCTGTGGCTTTCATCTCCCAGGGTTGAGGCGAGATTGGGGAATCCCTGACAAGGATCTGAGCCAGGCTTCAGCCCGCCTCCTAACCGCCCTTACTCTGACTCTCACAGAGTTGGGAAAACAAGGTGAAGAAAAACAGGACTTCGTTTATCAGATAAGTGTCAAGTCTAATAATAAACCTAAATAAACAGATTTACCATCTCTGTCTTTAAATGTTCACAGACAAGTGTGCCAGCCGTGGTTTCAAGAGCAAGAGAACCACCCACAGCTCATAGCGATGTCATCGATAAAGGGCCTTCCGCTGACCTGGGATCTGACGGAAATTCCTGACTTGAGAAGTTTATCTAATCTGAACAACAGAATGTGTACCGTTAAATAACCTCTATGGGACAAAACTAGCTTGCACAGCTAAACCACAAGGGAAAGAGACAATATTTGAGTGAATATGCAAATAACAACCAAGACTCTAAAACTTAGACTTTCCGAAATACCAAAAAACAAAGAAAGGCCGAGAGAGAACATCAAAGCTCAAATACCAGTGCAGAGAGTATAAAAGTCCATGAACAATTCTAGAAATTTTCCAGATGTATATTGAAATATGGAAACAATTATTTATGATATTCCTTCCTTCTGAAGGTCCGGGAGATGAGGCTGAAGGAAGCTGGCTCCCCGAGGGGAGAACATTCGGGAACACATCTAGGAGCAAATGGTGATGTGTGCAGCGGGATGGAGCAGCGAGGCGGAGGGAGGTAGGGAGGGAGCCGACTCAAGCTCTCCAGTGTAGAAGGACCTTACAGGGAGGAGTGGGCAGAGGTCTCTCCCAAAGGCATCCGGCCTCTGCTGATATGGGTTCTGGCTGACCGGGGACCCCTGTTGCTTACAGGAGCATTCCCAAGGGCCCTTCCGAGGGAGGAGCAAGCAGCTTTCCCACTTCTGTTCACAGTTGCCCAGACACCTCTGCGTCTTCATGGAGTTCCTTTTAAGAATTCAAGACGTCTCAGGAACGGTTTTTGCTGACAGAATGAAATGGTGGTGTTTCCTCCAGACCGCTGTTTCACAGATGCTGTTGTTATGGCAGAAACAGTTGTAAAATAAGACTGGAGAGATGGAAGCACCCTTCTCCACGCATGAGAGAAGCACACGCCTGGAGTGTGTGTGTGTGTGAGACAGACAGACAGAAGCAATGACCTCATCAAAAACAAGAGCCATTATCGCCTGGAGGAATATTCTCCACCTGCAGACAAGCCCACAGGCAGGGCTGGCTTCTGAGAGGCAAGAGGGAAACCAGGGGTCCTGAGCCCCTGGGAGGTGCGATCGCAGCCGGAGAAGGGGCCTGTCCACGGTGGAGCCCACTAGATCCTGCAGCAACAGAAACACAGCAGAGCCACGGGCTGGACTGCTCCTTGCAAAAAGCCAGGAAGGATAAACCAGCCCAAAGAGGAGGAGGGAAAAGATGAAGCTGCCAAGCAGGGCTCATTTCTTCCTTGTTCTTTGCAGGTGGTTCAGGGGCACACCCAAACGGTCGGGGGCCTCCGGCCTTCCTTTCCTCCCCAACAGGGCAGACACATCCACGTGAACACATGAAGTTGGTCTTGGAGTCAATAGGTTTTAGATGGATGTGGAGTGTCAACTATGATTCATAGCAGCTCTCCCTCCTTGATATTGGAATAACTTCCACCAATTTTCCATAACCTGATCGGGGCAGAGGCCCATTCTGTGCAGAAGAAATGAACCCCACACACACGGGGCAGTTTGGGGAAACTGAAGGATCTGCTCGCTCCCATCCACGTGCTGAGTGCCTGAGATGCAGACAGCCCAAGTGATCCACAGAAGGTACCCTCTATGTACCAGCCCTGAGGGCAAGAAAGGAATGTACATGTCCCTGTTTTCACTCTTCCCTTCAAAAATGCAGCTACGTTATCCATCAAGGTTGCCCTTGACCCACAATCAACCATCTCCACATCCCAAGAACCATTAGTGAATTGCAGTTACCTCTTAGAGTTCTAAGACCATAGGGCAAGGGATAGGAGAGTTTGGACACAGGAGAAAAAAAGAGGAGGACTTCTGGAGCTTATGAACCTGTTCTGAAATAAATCTTGGCATCAAGGAGTTAGCAGGAAAAACCTGGTCTCGTGGAAGAGCGAGGGAACGAACTGTGGGGGAAACTGAGGCCCAGCAAAGGAAGGCGGGATCTTCTCCTCCCTGTCACGAGGTTGCCCGCCCCACATGCTTCGTGTCTCACTCGTCATCCTGGAGTCGAAGTTACATAATATGAACATACCATAAATATAAATAACTGTAAATGACAGCATTCGAATGGTGACACCCTAATACTCTAGCTCTTTCCCCTAAACTTTCTTCCTCTCCTCTGAGACCCATATACCCACTCCCTCCTTTCCACCGCAGGCTACCTCATCCAGTAAAGACCTTTGATGGCTTATTATGATCAGGGGCTGTGTGGTCCTGTCCTAACCCACCTCCCTTATTTCCCTGTGCTCAGTTCTCTGAGCCTTGTGCCCCAGCCCAGATCTATTCCATATGCCGGTTCCACCGTCCAGCTCCTCCTCATCCACCACGCCCTCTGCCCAAAGGAGTCCTCCTCTCTGCGCCTCTTGGCAAAACCCTGCCTCCTTCTGGGCCCAGCTCCCCGGACCCTCCCCGAAGCCTCCTCTGATGCCGAGTCAGACACCGCTCACCCCCACAACATTTGTTTCTACTTCAGCAAGGTTCTTATCTCATCCTGCTTTGCATTGAAGTTGTGGTAATTCTGTTTCCTGGTCTTCAAACTGGGAAATTTGCTCTGATCAACACTACGCTACTTGTGAAACCCTGAAGACAGAACGATTTCACTGAAAGCTGGACTTCCCCTGAAATTTCGGAATATAAGGTTACAGTAAACATAACTATTTAGGGACTTGAATTATCTCTTGTAGATGCAGAATATTGTAATAGCTTATCATGATAGCTGCAGTGGTGGTGCAGAGGATGTCAGAGTTACTTGGTAAACGTTTGTTCAATGTTGAGTCTTAATTGGTGACGTGAGGGCCCATTGGCTTCTTGAGGTTCCTGAAATCCCCTCCAGGAGCCTCTGTCTCCCCTTCCTTTCAGAGCCAGTGGTGCAGGTGGATCACATCCCCCCTACAACACACAGCAGGCAATACACACAATTCTGGACTTTCTAACGTGTTGCATGGTGGAGAGAATCCAGACTGGGCATCCAGAGGACCAGGGGCAGGTACCAGTCCTGCTGCTGAAGAGCTATGGGATTTGGGGAAAGTCTCTTTACTGAAGCAGATGGACAAGGACGAGGCCCACTGGCAGCACAATGTTCCATCTTGTGACTGCTGCTCTTTTGAAGTGGTTGTTGAACTGAGCCAACGATTGGAGTCAATCACAATTGTTGGACTAATGAGACACGGGGACCCAAGCCGTGTGCAAAGCCTGGGAGGGGAGGATGCCAGCCCCTGGGAGAGGGCGAAGAGCAGAGAAAGAGGCGTGGTCACCCTGAGGCCCATCAGCCTGGGCTGAGAAACACACATGGTCAGTTAACCAGGCAGAAGAGGAGCGAGACCACCCATGAATGGGCTAAGTATATTGGCTTTTAGATTTATCCCAGCGAGCCCTTACACGTAAATGCCGAAGGAGTGATTGTCCTGTGAAGGCCACGGCAACCCAGGCTGGCAGCTTGGAGAATGGAGCACTCACTGTGCAGGCATCAAATATGGAAACGCAGTCAGTTTAACAGCCCCTTTAACGGGTGTCTCTGGGGAGCTGAGGGCAAGCAGATCAGTCAGTGTGAATGGAGCTGGGACGGATGGAGGCTGCTGTGGGGGAGGCAGGAGGTCGGGGCTGGCTGTCTGTGGGACAGTCGGAAAGTGCAAGAGGTCGGTCGCTCTGGCTTCTCCCAGCCTCTGGTTTCCAGCTGGCACCCACCCCGCCTAGTGCCTAAAACCTGCATTCCTCCTTTCTCATCACAATGCTTCCCTCAGGAAAATACCTAGTATACCCAGGCGCACCGACCTATAAAATGCTTGAGTTATCTTTATGTCTTACCCCCTGGGAGGGTCTTGGTTTGGCTTAAGTTAAAAGAATAAGCGGTTAGGAGTTTTCCAGAAGCCAGTGAACCTTCGAGAGGGACACCACTTTGGTGCTGGGTGAGACAGGCGCACACCAGGCCCTGAATTCCTCCACTACACACAGCACAGGCCCCAAAGAGAATAACCAGTCTCCCATTGAAAGTAGCCTGCTTGGGCTTTTGGTTTAAAATATTGTCTGAAAAACAAACAATAAGAAGAAGAGAACAAGGAAGGAAGGAAGGAGGGAGGAAAGGAAGCAGGGAGGGAGGGGAGGTGGGGAAGGGGAGCTGAATGAACTAACAGAGGACCCCTCCTCCTAGACATGGTCTGGCAAGACTTTTGAATTATAAAGAAAAAAATCCTGCAAGCATCCTGGTTGGAAAAAAAATAAAACACCAAACAGGTTGTCCAGACAGAAGCAAGGGTCTGCTTGGCCTCAATATCAAATTTCAGAAGGCAATGGAACAAGATTTACAACATTTGAAAGGAAAAATAATGTTCTCACCCGTAGATTTCACGCCTTACCAAGCTGTCCTTTCCTTTGATCATGAAGATGACAAAAGGGTCTGTTCTGACGTGGGAACCTGCCTCCTTCGTGAAGCTTCTGAGAGCACAGCGGGGGAGTGGGCTGTGTAATCAAGAAGGAACCTGACCTCATGGGGGCAGCTGCCATCACCACCACGTCAAGGCCGCACCCAGGCCCTCGGGTGCACTTCGCAGCTCCTTCCACTGAATCTTGTGTTTCCACTCAGACTGCCTTCCTTCCCAGCATGAAGGAGCTGGGCTTCGAGGTCCCTGCTCCATGCCACACCCTTGCTGAGGTCTTAGAACACACCTGCCTCCCCTGCCCTGAAGACACACCTCTGCCTGGTGTTGGCTACTTGTGCTCTGGACTCCTGGACCACTTCTTCTCCAATCCAAGCAGCAGTTCCACGTAGCCTCCTGGAACCCTGCGCAGCACCAGGCTGGCTGCTCTGAGGACCAGGTGAGCCCCTTCCTATCCAAAAGAAACTCGGCCATTGCTTACGCCACTGGTTCAGTGCTCCATCCCATGCCAAGAGCTGGAGAGGTGCCCCCAAGGAACTTTCAGGCTAGTTATGGAGAGAAGCGTGGCAGACACTCTAGGATGCTCACTCAACACCCTTTCCCAATCACCTTCTTCTTAGCCTACTTCTTCTATAAAGATTGGAAAGCTAGCCACTTGATGTCCCAGTTTCCACTGCAGCTAGGGTGGCCACATGACACCTTTCTGGCCAATGAAAGGTAGGCAGAAGTTCCAAGGAGGGCTTTGTTTCTCTCAAAATAAGGCAAGGCTTGCCAGAAGAAAAAGCATTTTTCCCCTTTGGTCTTCTGTTTTCTTCCTGCCTGGAACATAGATAAGATGCCTAGAGGTTTGGCAGCCATCCTGTGATCATGAGGCAATAAGTTGGAGGATGAAAGCCGCAGTGCTGAGGATGGGGACACAGCAAGAGAGCAGGTATCCCAGAAAGCAGCTGCACCAGCCCTGTGCTGACCATATCTAGACTTCATGTGAGATGAGAAAAATAAGCTCCTAATTCTTTAAAATGGCACTTTCAATTCTCTGACACTTGCAGCCAAATACATTCCTGGCTGATGCAAGAAGGTGAGTGAAGTTAAGCAATAACAAAACCTCAGCTATCAGACAGCCTCATTCCCTATAGTCAAATTATTATAAATCTGAAGGATTTCTGTTTTAAGCAATAAGACTTTTTCAAAATTTTTTCAAAAATATATTACATGTTAACATTTTCCTGTCATTCTGTGATGCGCTGATATATACTGATAGCCTCACAACTAAGGGATATACGTGCAAAGGGCTGGTAGCCCATTTTCTAAGTGACCTAAGACTTCTGGGAATTGCTAATATTTTTTTGGCTTTTTGCATCTTCTCTGACTCCCCATTACAGTGCTCAATAATTCTACCTATTACAATGTCTCTTTCCCCTCTAATTTTCTGCTTTGGGTTTAAAACTGCAGGCGGCAAGTTTGCTAGAAGGGATTGTAAGTGAGCACTAGACTCTGAGTGAGAATATGAGGGTTTTCCTTCGAAATCAGGGCAGGGCAAGACAGAGCCAGGACCATGAGCTTTCCTCACAAACTTTGAACCAGATATGTTTTAGCTTTTCACAAGCCTTTTTGCTTTCTTCTCGATTCTTAACTTTGTCCTGGGTTGTGAAACTATGAGGGACCCAAGATCAGAAATTTGAGGAACAAAGCAACAGCCCAAGATAAGTCACAGGAAAGCTTATGATTAGGGTTAAATGAATGCTAGACGGGGCCGGCCCTGTGGCCGAGTGGTTAAGTTTGTGCACTCTGTTTCAGTGGCCCGGGGTTCACCGATTCAGATCCTGGGCGTGGACCTACACACTGCTTATCAAGCCATGCTGTGGCATCCCACGCAGAAGAACTAGAATGACCCACAACTAGGATATACAACTATGTGCTGAGGCTTTGGGGAGAGAAAAAAAGAGGGGGAAGATTGGCAACAGATATTAGTTCAGGGCCAATCTTCCTCACCAAAAAGCATACTTTAAAAAAAAAAAAAAAAGAATGCTAGAAGCAGGCAGCGTGACCAGCATTCGTGGGAGGGAGAGGTTCTGGTGAGCCAGAGTCAGAGAAAGCTTCATGGCAGAGCCCTGAAGGATGATCAGGCCCTGAATAGTTCCAACGAGAGAACTCAGCTTTCTAGGAAGGCGAGGACATGAGCAAAGTCTTGGAGGCTATGAGTCGGGCAGCATGGGCGGCCAGCAGCCTTAGGTAGAAGAGTGGAGGCAGATAGACCTAGAGAGGGAAGTTAGGGCTCAAATATAAGCCTCTAAAGAGCCAGAATTCCCCCTCCCAGACCGCAGGGACCACAGACGGGCAGCAGAACCCACCTTGGACAGGAACCAACCTGCAGAACTGCCCTTGTTGTTGTGGCCAACATTGATCTTCATCAGCTGCCCCAAATCGGGGGCATCCAGCATGAACTTGTCTTCAGCTCCCTTTTCAAAGTTGTTCTTTTCATTCTCCAGCCTACGCTCCCCTGTGTGCACATACACGCAAGAAAATCACAAAGGAGACCAGGCGAGGAGAGAACCGACGGCAGACCTTAACGGTCCACCCACTGAAGAATGGTCTCAACACTCAACCAGTTGGGGAGGTTGGGTGTGGGCAGTGGGTACAGGTGGTACCTGGGCAGTCTCTGTACATCCACTCGATTTTGCTATGAACCTAAAAATGCTCTAAAAAATAAAGTTTATTAATTTAACAAGAAGTCAACAAGGATAGCTTCACCCTGAGATCTGTGGGCCCCTTAACCCCTCCAGCCTTCAGTTAAGGCAGAGACTTGCCTTCTGTGTGGCTTGTGCCCGGGACCCGTAACTGAGCTCCTGATTTCTGCCTTAGCCCGGAGTCCACATCCTAGTAAACCAATTTGCACCCCCATCCCTAGACCTGAGGCCCTGTCTTTCTTTACCAGTTGCTTGAACTAGGAGCCCAACCATAGTAGTTGGTATATATGGCTGGAAGCCTGACATCAGCCGACAGACCTCCTTCAGTCTGACTCCTTTTCTGGAAAACAGCAATGATAACCATCATCAGACACAGCCAGTTGCTTAACGTAGTTTTTTTTTTTCCCCTCACTATTCCTCATCACAATCCAAGAGGGAGGTATTATTAACTCTGTCTTGCAGATGAGTAAACTGAGACTTAGAGAAGTTAAAGAACTTGCCAAAAGTCACCCAGGTGATAAGCACATAATTAGGACTCTTCTAATCTGTTCTTTCTACTTTGCAAGTTTCTGTTATCACATTCCAGGTCTACAGGTCACATTAACCCTCACAACCCCACCGAAGCACCAGCTTTTTGCTAAGCCATCCTGTTTTCTTTCTTCTCTAAAATTTGATTCTTTAAATTTTAAATTGCCACAATTCAAAAATATAGAAAATAATATAAGACATCCATGTACCTGCCACCCGGATTTAAGAGGTATAGCAGACGTTAAGATTTTGTCTAATTTACTCAGACCTTTCTCTTTTCTAAAGGAAATAAAACACAACAGATAGGTCTAAAGTCTCACGGTCCATCCCCCTTCTCCCACACCCTCCCCTAAGTAAACACCATCCTCCACTGGTGTGAATCGTACCTGAATTTTTGTTTGCACGTCTGTATCCATAAATAAAATACAATATTTTTGCATGTGTTGGAATTAAACATAAATAACGTCACAGTGCACATCTCTCTGTCTTGAGTTCTTCGTCTGTACAATGGGGATGGAAATGGCACCGCCTCATGGCCTCCACTGTGAGGATTAACTGGGTTAATACATTCGAGGCCCTCAGGGCGGCGCTGGAGCATGGTACATGCCATGTTAGCAACTGAGGTTATTGCTATTGCTCCTGTGATCCTCGTGGTATCATCATCCTCATACACCCTTGTGCAACTTACTTTTTTTCAGTTAATATTACGCTTTTGAGATCATCTGTTGATGTTAATAACTTCAGTTCATTCGTCCAACTGCTGTGTAACAGTCATTGAATGAAGAAAACACTATTATGTGTGCATTCTTCTACTGACGGACTTTTAGATTGTTTCTAGTTTTTTGCTATTGTAAATGCACTGAAATGGACTCTTTTGTACCCACCTTCTGCTGCACATTTGTAAGAACTGCTCTGGATAGACACCTACAGTGTTGCTGGGTCCTGGGGTGGGCGCCTCTTCAACATATCAGGTGTTGCAAAATTGCCCTCCAAAATGGTTGTACTACATCAGTTACCATCAGCAGTACGTGAGGGTTCCCATTCCCCACAATCATTATTAACATATGTGCTTTTAAATTTTGTTTCAGTGTGTGCACAGTGGTATTTCATTGTGGTTTTAATTTGCGTTCCCTCGATTATTTGGAGAGATCGAACATACATATATATTGTTCGTATATAGATTTTGAGAGATTGGCCATTTACACCTTGCTCTTCTGTCATTTTTCTGTTCACATATTTTATTTTTCTATTCTTTCCTTTGTCTATGATATCTCTTATCATAAAGACTTTTTTCTTGTTTTAATGGGCTTTATCGATATTTTCCTTTGTTGTTTGTGCTTTTAGCGAATACATCAAGAAACTCCACCCTAAATTGAGATTTTAAAAAGACCCTCTCTTAAAGTTTCTTCTAAAAATTCCGCAATTTTGCTCTTTCACACTGAAGTCTTTTAGTCCACCCGGAAGTTAGATTTGTGTATGGTGAAAGGTAAAAAGATGCAATTTTATCTTTCTCATATGGTTAGAGAATTGTTTAAACACCAGTAGTTGAATATTTCATCCTTTTCCCTCTGATTTATAATGCCACCTCTCTGTGTTTCTAGACTCTTTATTCTGTTCTATTAGTTTATTTGTTTATCCTTTTATCCATACCACACTGTTTTAGTTCTTAGAGATCTGCAATGTCTTAATACCTGGCAGGGTAAATTTCCCCATATTATTAATACTGTCAATGTTATTTTCATTATTCAAAGTTGTCTTGGCAATTCTTAGCCCATTATGGACATGAATTTTAATGGCAGCTTGAGCTGTGGGATATCGCCTCTTGGGAATTTGACTGAAATTGCATTACATTTACAGAATAACCTGGGAAATTTGAAGATCTTCACGAAATTGAGTCTTTTCTCATCCATGAGGATAATATATTTCTCCATTTATTTAGGTATTCTTGTCTATCCTTAAATAAAAATTTATATTTTTTCCAGAAAGCTCTTTTGTTAGTTTTTCTTAGGCACCTTGTAAATGCTATTATAAATTGTATATTTTTAAATTAAATGTTTGCTTGATGTTTTTATCAATATTTGTTTATTAATCCTGTATCCAGCACCTTTATAAACTTTCTCTCTCATTGGTTCTAACAATTTGTAAATTCTCCTGGATTTTATAGATGGTCATTATTTTTTCTGAAAATTAAAGATTGTTTCTAAATAGAGTGAAGGCTGAAGTGCCTTCTAATTTTATTGGCATAAGTTCAAAGAATGTTGTCTATATATTAATGATTTATTTAAGTTTATTAAGACGTGTTGTGATTTAGCATGTGGTCATTATATTCTTGAAAAGAATGTGTATTCTCTATCAGTTGGATGCAGAAATCTATGTACTTCCACTAGATCAAGCTTATTAACTGTGTAGTTAAAACCTTCTGTGCACATACTAAATTTTTATCAGTTCGACTTATCAGTTATTGAGAGTGTTGTATTCACATCTTCCATATGATTAGGTACTTTTCAAGTTTCTCCAAGAATTTTGTTAATTTTTGGTCTACATATTTTGGGAATATGTTAAATTCATACAAGTTCAGAATTATTATATCTTCCAAGTTAATTATCCCTTCTATCATTGTCTAATATACTTATTTCTAATCAAGTGTTTTGCCTTGAAGTTTCATAGATATTAATATAACTACACCAGCTTCTCTCCTGTTTTTGATATGTTCCTGGTATACTTTATTCCATCTTATTTATTCTAAGCCTTTCCATATCATATTTTAAGCTGGATTTTATTTCTTTTCATTTAATATGAGACTATCCTTTAATTGATAAGTTTCGTTTGTTTCTATTTATTGTGTTATTTAGACATTTACCTTACTTTGGCTGTTAGCCATGCTTTTTCTTTGCTTCTCTTTCCTCATTTCCTGCCTTCTATTGGTTGATTAAATTTTTATTCCCTTTTATTCCCTCTACTGGTTCAGAAGTTATTCATTTCTACTTTTTGGTGGTAAACTTTACAATTTTAATATGCATACTTGACTTATGACTTTTAAGATCTTTCTCTTTGCCTTCGGTTTTACCACAGTGTATGTAAATGTGGATCCGTTTTTATTTATCCTGTTCAATGACTCATTTTGTCACTTTAATCTGAAGATTCATATCTTTGTTCAATTCTGAAAAAAGTTTCAGCCATTATCCTTCAAATATTGCCTCTCACCTATTTTATATGTTCTGTTTCTGGAACTCCTGTTCAACACCTGTCAGAACTTATTCTCTCCTCCAGGTCTCATGATCTCTCATTTATATTTTCCAACCCTTTGTTTCTCTGCATATTTTGTTCATATTTATCTCACAGTTCACTAATTTTCTATTCAGTCGTTTCTAATTGTGCTGTTTAACCCCTCCATTAAGTATTTATATTTAATAACTCTATTTTCATTTCCTGCATTTCTGTTTACTGTATTTTTCAAGGTGTCTTGTTACTTTATTGAATTGTTTCTTTCACATTTATGGTCAGTATAAACATACTTAAGTTATAGCCTTTCTAAGATTTCTCTTTTATGGGAAATTCTGGAGGATTTAATCTTATTGTTTGTGGAGTCTATTAGAGTTTAGTCTTGGTGGATGTGTCCTCGAGTGATTTGTAGTTTTGGAAAGTAAACTCATCTCCAGTGCTGTATCTGTGGGAATCTCACACAGTCTTGCTAAGGTATCTGCCAAGCGCCAAAGGGTATTACTGCATGGAACCAATTTGCCGTCCCTGAGGGAGAGAGGTTCCCAAATCGCACTCTAGTGCAAAGTCAGACCTCAGGCCCACCTGTGTGCAGGCCTGAGGTACCAGTTTCTCAGCACTTGTCTTTTTAATCACAGCTCTTGTGGAGATAAGTTTACTGTACTGACGAGCCAGTTTTGTCCTAATCTCTTTTTTCATGGAAGACGTTCCTGTGAAGCTTCAGGGTTCCTGGCTTTATGTGTGGTTCTAATTTTGTGTATCTTGCCTCATGCAGGGCCAAGATCTCATTTTCTGACCCCAAATGGGTATGAAAATCCATCCTGGAGATGGTTGAACGCGAAAGCTCCCTCCTCCCAAGAACCAGTGTCAATGCACAGCTAACACCTGGGCTTTGAGTTCCCGCTTCATTTCTGGCACCTGGAGATTACATTTTTCTTATAAGCTCAACAATGCATTTTTCATTACTTAATGCATTGTGTGCAAAATTCACATGTCTCTGCAGCTTTTCTGACTCCCATGCTATGCCACTAAATTGGCAGAAGCCGGAGAGGACCACCTGTCTCAGTTCTGCCGGCCTGCACTTTGCCCCAACACCGGCAGCTGTCTGTGCCCTCAGTTCTTGTTCCACCTGAGAGGCCAAGTCTGCTTCGACCCCCTGGCCCCATTCTGGTCTGCTCCAAGCCACTGCACTGAATCATGCCATGCCCAGCTGCATCCCCAAATATAATTCAACATGGGTGTGGAGCTAAGGGAGACAAAGAGAGTGAGTGAAAATGAGTTCCCCGGAGATGTGGAGCTTGAGTCTGTTCTAGGATGCAGGACTATTTAAATTCAACCCCCAAACCAAGCACACTGTATTCTGAAAACACATCACACACATAAATTTTATAAGATGGGCACCTCGCTGCCCAGGGAAGGCCATGACAAACCACATGGCAAGAAGAGAGATGCTGAACAGCAGAACCTAGAGGAGACTGGAATTGCCTTCCTCTGCCAGGAGGGTGGGAAACAGCCCACCGAAGAAGCAGTTCTGGGCGTGGCTTGCATTACCTGTGTCTCCATACTCTCCAAAGATATTGATGAAGACGTCGGCATCAGTCCCTGCACCAATGACATCACCAGTGTACACCTTGACTTCATACTTGTTACCTGCGAATGAGGACAGAGAAAGCCTCAGCTCGTTGGGATCCTGAGGAGAGAAGAAGAGAGGTCCCAAAGCAGCTACCACACCATCCCCTTTCCCTCCAGCAATGCATGAGTTGTCCCCATTACTGTCAGTAGCCAAGCAAGAAACGAGTCGCCTGATATTGGTTCCCAAATGGTCTTTGCTAAACTGCATGCATAGCAAAAATCAGAGGAAGAAGGGACTTCTGTTTTCATCTACTAACGTGTTGCCTTGGGCTGCATCAGTCAACCCAAATCCAAGGTGCCACCCTCAACCAACTCACCAGCGTGTGTCCCTTGGCTATTGAGATGACTCTAACTTGGCCCCCTGCATCTACTCTGCCTTCTCCTATCTGTTCTCTACACTACATCACAGTATAAAAATTTACTGGAGATAGTGGGTTATGCAAATGAAATCAAACTTATATGTAAATTTCAAGGCCATCACCAATGCAAAGGCTAGAGGCACCAACAGAAGCCAGCAAATGCATGCTTAGGGATTACCTCATTTGAAGACCTGTATCTGCTTCCTATACCTTTGCTCCATTTATTGAACAGAAATCCATTCTCTATAACCCCCAAATGCCTCAGCCTTCTCCATGGCCTTGAGAGGGGATGGGGCTCAATGGAAACTTGACAACATCATGACCCCTGCCCAGGTCTCCCCAGCTGGAGCTTGCCTTAGGGTGGAGGGCAAAGGGCAGGGGTTGCAGTGTGGTACAGAAAAGAGACCCCTCTAGATTTTCTTCCGGTGCTGACAATTTCAAGAACTGAGGCAACTTTCCCTTCCTTTTCCCTTCCTGCAATGGTTTTCTATTTTTTGTGTAGCAGAATCCTGTTTTCAGATGTCTCAAGCCCAATATGTGAAGCTGATAAAAATTAGAGCTTTTTGGGGACCAGACCAGTGGTGTAGCAGTTAAGTTCGCACATTCTGCTTTGTCAGCCCAGGGTTTGCCAGTTCGGAACCCGGGCATGGGCCTATGCACTGCTTATTAAGCCATGCTGTGCCAGGCATCCCACATATAAAGTAGAGGAAGATGGGCACAGATGTTAGCTCAGGGCCAATCTTCCTCAGTGAAAAGAGGAGGATTGGTGGCAGATGTTAGCTCAGGGCTAATCTTCCTCAGGAAGAAAAAGATAGAGCTGTCTCAATTGAGGCAAGAGTCTCAGACCCTCCGCTTACCTCCACCCTAGAGACTTCCCTGATGTCCCAGCCCTCAGGGCTCTTTCTCTTCTGCCCTCCGTGGCTCCGGCCTGCACTTTGCCCCAACACCGGCAGCTGTCTGTGCCCTCAGTTCTTGTTCCACCTGAGAGGCCAAGTCTGTTGTCTGTGTCAATGTTTTCCAAGTTTCGTCAATTACTGCCTTGTACTGTTTGCTATTTCTTGCAGGCGAGGCTTTTAAGTTCCTCAAGAACTTAAAAGACGGCTGGGAGCAGGACTTCCTTCTCTTCTGTAGCCTCCCCGCAGCCCCCAGGGCAATACTGGGCACAGGTTAGAGTCTCACTGAGTATGTCGAAAAGTGAATTGAATCGGATTTCCTGAAGCTCAAAGTCCCAGGGAAGTTGCTCAGGGCAAAGGACTCAGGTGGGAGATGAGGAGAAAACCCAGTTGTGTCCCTTCCCCATCTCAAGTCGTGCCCAGCAGTACAGGGCCAGCCCCTCTAGAGATGCCACAGTGCAGAATACTGCGGTGGACCCACAGGACACCCCACCCCTACAGCCCTGAAGGCTGGTCTTTGACCTGCTGAGGACCCTAAGCCAAGAGGGAGCAACGTCTTCTCTTTCTCTTCTCAATCTTCACTCGGTGAAACCCATCAAAGGGGAGGGAAGACCCTCCAATCCTTGTCCCCAACTGAAGGCTCCAACAGGACAATCATTCTCAGATCCCCACTGCCTCTTGCTTCCCCATGAAGACCCTCTGAGATGGGAGATAGAATCAGGGCCTTCAGAAGAGGACAGACCCAGGCAACCCTCAGGTCAGTGGCTTGAAACTCGGGCCATGTTCAGGCTACCTGGAGAGCTTAACAAGGCAGATTTCCAGGTTCCCCTTCCCGAGATGCTGAGTCGTGTGGTTGTAAAGGACCAGGAAGGCCTCAGTCACATCCAACTGATTGTGCCCTTGATCATCTTCCAAGTTGCAGAGGCCTTCCACTGGGGAGTTGGTTCTTTCCTCCCCTGGCTGGTAGGGCCTCTGAGAACCATTCATTTTGGTTCAAGTCCTTTCTCAGATTCAGTCCAGGGCTCCCTTCACACAGAGGCAAGACTCCTCTGCAGGGTGGCAAGATGCCCAAGGCCCCCTGACCAGTGGTGCCAGGGTGGGGTGGGGACTGGGAAAGGCTCTGAAGGCCACTGTTGAGCATGGGTCAGTCAGAAGGGGCAGGAGGACTCCAGAGGGAACTGGGCGCAGCGAGGCAGGAGAAAGGATGAGGGGAGCTGGGAAGCATTTGTAGAAGGAGTATCAGACATTCCGAATCATGGCAGGAGGCAGAATTTGAGTTAGTGGGTTGAATTATAAAGAGGAATATTTTAGCTCACCAATAGAAATAGTTTCTAGTAGCTATGGCTGTCCCACAAAGGACTGAGACGCCCTTGGGGGAAGTGAGTTTCCCATCCCCAGAGACACCTAAGCACTCACTGTGTGCCAAGCACATTGATGGAGAGCCATCTGTCAGGGATGCTGCAGAGAAAATGCCAGAGGTGAGGGAATGTGAGAACACCAAGGATGCTTTTCAATCTGCAATCCCACGACACTTGACCAGGAAAGGCAGCCCTGCAGAGTGTGGAGGGAAGCCAGGAGAGCAGGGGAGCATCTCAGAAGATGAGGGAGGTACCCAAGGCCGGTGCGCGTGAGGCCTGGGAAACGGGAGCTGCAGGCAGGGCTTTGGGAACACACAGCATCCCTGTCCTGGGAAAGCAGAGCTTCGGGACTGAAGTGAGGCCATGTGGGAGACAAGCCAAGGGCAGGGGATCAAGGGACCAGACAGAGCTGGGGTAGGAAAGAGCTTCCAGGCCTTTCCAGTTGAGGCAGACAAGGGATCCACGCCCAGGGATCAAGAAGTCAAGTGAACAGAGTGCGGGAAGAAGTCAATTCTGGAACAAGACTGGACTGTCTTCTAGACTCTGTGGAACTTTCTATGGCAAGATGGAGCCCTGGGTCCCCATGCAGCTGGCTGGGTGGAGAGCAGGATCCCCATGTGTCAGGTGACCTTTGATCACACAGAGGAAAGGCCAAGGGCTGCAGGGGGGTGGGGGGACACACCTTACAAACCACTCTTTAAAAGGCCCCATAGATGCACAATGAGGCCTACTATGCTACTCTTCTCCTTCTTTCTTCCACATTTCCACTTCAAGCAGAACCCCATACTATCTGATTTGCCATTTTCCAAACAAGGCCTAGGGCCCAGTGCCAATCCTAAACTGTGATTAAATGCATATGTTGATGGAAGAGCAAGGCTGAATAAGAGCAGGGCTTCGTTCTCTCACGGTCGGCCAGCTGTCAGCGCAGGGCATCAAGCCTTCCTCTGAGATGGTCATAGGAGACCCCCCACCCCCACCCTGGTTTCCTGTGATCAGAATTTCAATAAGTGCAAACTTGCCATCTGGTCACAAGTGGGTTTTTCAGCCAGAGGGGAAGGTGAAGGGTCAATCAAATGCCTGCCCCAGAGGTCACAGGGAACAAGGCAGTCAGGAGAAGATGAGGAGAGGAAAGGGTTGAAAGAGAATAACCAGGGCTGACTCACCTTCTTGGGCAAATAATACTAAACATTCACAAAGGTCTTGCAGTTCACAAGGAACTTGCACATCCTTGATGTCATCTGATCCATACAGTGGCCACATAATATAGGCGGGGCAGGTACTATTGACATCCTCATTGACAGAAAGGAAGCTGAGGCTCGGAGGGCAAGGTGGCTTGCCCCAGGACGCACAGCTGTTAAAAGATGCAAGAGCGGCTCAAAGCCAGGTGTCTTGTCTCTGAGTCCAGGGCTCTTTCCAGCATCCCTCATGGCCTTTTGTGATCTAAGCCAAGGGTCAGCAACACTTTTCTGTAAGTGCCAGATAATAAATATTCTAGGCCTTACAGGCCACTTGGTCCCTGTTGCAACCACTCAGCTCTGCCACTCTGTTACCGAAGCAGCCATACCCAACTCAATGTGAACACTGTGTACACAAACGGGCCTGGCTGTGTTCCAAGAAAACTTTATTTATGGACGCTGACATTTGGTGCTGCTTTCCCTGCCCCCGCAAGGCTGTGTGACTGGGCTTAGCCTGATGCTCCCCCAAGTCCAGTGGAGAAGGGGCTGTCTGGGGGTTCCTGAAGGTGGGGATAGATGGCAGCACCAGCTCTGCAACCTTGGGCATTGTGCCTTCAGCTCATTGCCTGGCTGGGAGGGAGCAAGGAGCAGAGATGGGAAGACAGAGCAAGGTCAAGGTGGAGAAGGGGAAAGCAAGGCGTTCGTTGCCCTTCCTGAGCAAGCACAGGAGAAGCAGGGCCTAGTGATGCATCTTGGGAATTGTCACCCAAGCCCCTACTCTAGAGCTGGCCTGTGGTTTACCCATTTGGGATCTTAGCTGCTATAAAATCCTCCCTAGAGCTGGTTTCCCTCTGGCCTTTTGGCAGGGCTACCATTAGCCCATACAGCACCTTTGTGTACATTAGGAAGAGAGATCCCTTCTTCAAGACACTTTACTGCCATCTGTTGGATAATTGTGACAATAAACGCACAAATCTATAAACTCCAAGATGTGAAAAGTGTCTCCTTATGGAGTGGCACTTGTGCAGTGTACCACCTGCACATCTGCACTCAGCAACCCTACCTTTCAGGTAGTAGACTCCTTCCACTCAAGGTCAGTGTGAGCCCAAAGAGGTTAAACTGATTTGAGCATCGATCTGAACAATATACAATAAGGGATACAGACCAGAGATGAAGCTGATCACAGAGTGCCTTCCAAAGCCAAACAGAATTGAGCTGGGGACCTGTACAGACGGCGTAGTTGCAGCCTAAAAGCAGATTGCCGCCTCAAGGCCACAGCATCGGGTGGCCTGTGTCCTTCTCGTCCTGCCCAGGGGATACACAAGACCCGCCTCGCCCTGTTCTTCCCCTGCAGGCCCCATGGCAGAGGCACAAGGCTGCTCCCTCCAGATGGAAATCTGTCCCATGCAGGCCAGGCGGAAGCTGCCTGCGTGGGCTTCCAGAAAAGGCAGGCACTGGAAGGCCCTAGCTGCCTCCTGTGCCGGGTGCGCCAGCCGCCCCCACAGCCTCCCCTGCACTCTGTCTGGAACAGTCAGCACACAGCCAAGACAGAACACATCAAAGAGTCACCCTGGGTGGCGGGGGAAGGCACAACCATGAGGGGGCCGGAACCCCCGACTCCTGGTGCCACATGCACAGCTGAGCCCAGCTGAGCTGCTTGTCACGTTCCCGACGACAGAAGTCAAGCTAATGCCCCCGTCTCGCTTGCGAAGAAGGGACCATCCCACACAACGTGATTTGAGCCTCAAGAAGCTCACGTGGTCCAGGCTTTTTTGGGAAGCAGAGACTCATGAATGAACTGGTGATGAACTGACGCTTGGAGTTTCTTTCCCTGCCTCTCATCCATTCTCAGATCCTGTGTAATTAGCATGTGGCTTTATTGTCTGGGCAAGTGAGGGGTGAGGAGGGGGTTGGAAGGAGGATGACCGGACCTGATTTTACCCCCAACCGAATCCGCAGTGGTTCCTGCACCGACAGCCATCATTTCCGCTCACTGAGAGCCAGACGTGGGGAAGTGAGATCTCGCCGGCTCTGCGTAGGAGGAGATGAAAACCTTGAGGAGAGAAATTCAGCAGGGCTGCCCCGGGGTTGGGGGACAAGGTGGAATGTTCTCCCCCAGCCAGGGAAGGTCCCTGACAACTCAACCCTGCACAGGTGTGGGGAGGGTGTGGTCAGCGGAATCCAAGGATGAGCAGCAATGCTCCGTGCCCAGAGCTGGGCCATGGCCACTGACCCATGCACGCCCTCCCGGCCAGCGGACTCGAGTTCTCCCTTCCTGCAGGCTGCCCCCAGAAGCTTTCCCCTTCCTTCTCAAGGGTCCGGAAGCCAGAATCTCTCACCCAGCTTCACCCTATTCTTCAAATAGGACTGGAACTTTTTTGCTTTCTCTAGAATGCCCTCAAACTCACTGCCTTTGCAGATGCACCTGCTCATCAAAATAATAATAAAAAGAGCCTCTATTCCTTACTGAGGACCTACTATAGGTCAGTCACATCTATTACCTCATTGAATCCTCACGATGACAGACCCTATTGCTACTATTGTCACCACTTACTGATAAAGTGATGGAAGCAGGAGGTTAAGAAAGTGTAACCATGGGGCTGGCCCCGTGGCCCAGTGGTTAAGTTTGCCCACTTGGCTTCAAAGGCCTAGGGTTTCACTGGTTCGGATCCTGGGTGCAGACATGGCACTGCTCATCAGGCCATGCTGAGGCAGCGTCCCACATGCCACAACTAGAAGGACCCACAAATAAAAAGATATACAACTATATACTGGGGGGATTTGGGGAGAAAAAAAAGAAGAAGATTGGCAATAGTTGTTAGCTCAGGTGCCAATCTTTAAAAAAAATTTAAAAAAAGAAAGTTAACCAAGTCGAGACCCTGCCATTAGAAAGGGTGAAAGCCAGATGCAGACTCAGGGGATCTGGACAAGAAACTCTCCCTGAGCTGCCACCCACCCTGGCCGTTTGAGCTTAAACTCCACCTCCCAGAGCTGCTGTGCTCCACTCCAGAACTCCTGGGGTCTATGTCACTTATTTGGTACTTAACAGGTGCTCAAACAAGCCGTGGGTTTGACCTCAGCTGAGTCCAGTTATGCAACAACATTAAACCATCACTCAGTCCTTAATAGTTGCTCATGAGAAGTAATCAAGAAAAAGCACTCTACCCCTTTAGCACTCCCAGATAAATACGCATCTAATAAGTCTTCCTGAGAAACTGTACTGTAAGCCTGAGGTTATCAGGTGTTGAAACAGTATGGAGATAAACTTTCACTCCATTTAGCTCATCATGCTCATCCTCCATCCAGTTCATCTCGAAGCCCACGGAGCTATTTCCACGTGCCCCTCAGTCACTCATCTTCCTTGGCTCCCTCTCCTGCTGCTCTGCAGAAGACCCATCCCGTCCACTTGCACGCTCTGCAACCTCAGCTCCATTTCTTCCCTTTCCAACCCCGGCTCCACTCCACTGCTGGAGTGTATCCTCCCATAGCTCTGGGAAAGTGGCACTTCTCAGACGCTGCTGGAGGAACAGAACGCAGTCTGGGGGGTGGGTGATACTACATGCTAACATTCTGCAAACCCCTGCAGCCAACAATTCAATCCCTGTGCATAATAAATAGATTATACTAGGAAATAATTGTGTTCATAGATTACCTATAAAGACGTCTATCACAGCACTGTTAATAATAACAAAAAACTGAGAACAACCTTAAAATATCCAAAATGGTGGATTGTTGGGGTGAATTGTGGTATTCATCCATTCATGGAATACCATGCAGCCATTTAAAATAATGGTTTAGATTATTCAATGCTAGAATAGAATATTGAGTGTAAAAACCTGGTCACAAAGTTGACTGTAATACAATACCATTTTTAATCAATATGTAGTGTTTAACATATTCAGGCACAAAAAAAGAACAGGAAGGAAATTCACCCAAGTGTTAACAGGAGCGTCTCCAAGGCTATCCTACGCAGTGATGAAGTTCAAGGCTCTGGGTTTGCTCTTGGCTCCATCACTTATATGCAAATTACTTAACCTCTCTGCGCTCAGTTTTCCTCATCTGTAAAATGGAGATAATAATAATACCTCCCTTTTGGAACTGTTGTGAAGATGATAGATAGATAGATGATAGATAGATGATAGATAGATAGATAGATAGATAGATGATAGATCAGAAAGGTGCTTGACTCTAAGTGCCCAATAAAATTTAGCTATTATCACTTTGGGGTGATGGGATTATTGAAGATTTTATTATTATTCTTCTTATTCTTACTTTTTTGAAATTTTTGACAACAGCCATATTTTACCCTGTAATTGAAAACTAAAGATTGAAGTCACCTAAAGTTAATACTTGAATGAGTCATGCTCCCTGGAGTCCAGGGGAAGCTGTTGCAAACTCCTGCGAGTCTATACGACACCCGTAAAGAAAACCCGTGCACGTGACAGACACTTTTACGTCCTCCAGCCGACTTTGACACCAGCCAATTTTGAGCTGGTCAGAGTGACTGTGAGGCTGGAGGGAGGATTGAGGACCGGACGGAGGAAGAAAGAAAGCAGAAGCAAGGGCCACCAGGTATGCCTCCAGCCCCAGGCAGGCGGGAACCCCTTCTCTGACACCCGCTGGGCTCACTCTGGCCAACACTTGGAGCTCAGGGGAGGGGTCCAGCAGGAAACCATTGCTGGCTGGAATGGACACCCACCGCTGGATCAGGCCGAGGCAATGTCTGCCTCATAAGTGCAGATTTTCAAGCATACAAATGCAGCTCTAAGGACGTGTTAGCTCCACAAATAGAAAAAAAAAAAAGGGTTATTATAAACACCTATCTGAAAGTCAAAATAACCTAGTATGGGGCAATTATACAATTCCATGCATTCCCCAAAGGTTCTGGCTGCTGGGTTGAAAGAGAGCATGTCTGGCAGTGGTCTCAGGGAAGCTGAGGCCTCAGTGAAGCTGTGAGTTGAAGGGCCTGATCCCAGCTCCGTGAACAAGACGCTGTGTCATCAGAGCCCTTCAGTTCCCTCAAGTGCCCTCGTTCTGTTTGAAAGCCTAGCAAACTCTTTCTCAACCACGAAGTCTCAGCTTGGGCATCACCTCCTCCATGAAGCCCTCCTGATTCATCCTTCCTCTATGCTTCCGTTGGCCTGGGTCAGCCCCCACTTAGAGCAGTCTACCTCTTTGCACTGTGATTATTTACTGGTCCAACTCTCTCCCCTTTAGACTCTAAACTCCTAGATAGAAAGGCCCCTACATATTTACCCTGAGCACAGGATTCGGTGCATAGAAGATTCCCAGTAAGTGCCCATTGAATGACTGAATGACACTGGAGGAGCACAAGCTGGCATCTTGAGCCCAGGGCTCTAGCTTTGCCCATAGTTACACTGTGTGACCAAGAGCAGGTGGCTTACCCTCCCTGGGCTTCCATTTTCTCTTCTATAAAATGGAGGGAGAATAGGTAAGGTCCCTCTGGGTCCTGAATTTCTCTGATATTCTTCATTGAGGCCTCATTTGAAACAGTTCTCTTCTTCCCACTCTTTCCGGAGACAATTTTCTGCAATACTAAGTGGGAGCAGATGAGGTGGGCGGGAAGCTGCTGTGAGGTTCAGAGGAGGAGAGCGCTGCAGGGCTGGCCCAGCTCTCCCACCCGGAAACCCTCATGGCTGTGAGTCTGTGGGCCCAGGGCCACCCCCCATAGGATTCGAGGGGACGATGACTCCCAAGCAGGACCCACAGCGAACAGAGCTCAGAGGGGCCTGGGATCATTTTCAACTGGGTTAAGGGGGAACGTCAGGGAGAGGGAAGAGGATTGGGAAGGGGGTGCTCCCTGCAGGCTTCAAGGGCAGTCAAGGTCATGAGTCTATTTCCAGTTGTCTAGATGAGGCTGCTGGATCCTAGAGGGGATCCTGGCACTGAGTGGCCCCAAAACCCGTTCTGATTCTAAGATGCCAGAATCTTGAGTCTGTGCTTCTGAGTCGGAACAAGCCTGGGTGTAGGAGAGGAGGAAGGGGAAACACCAGGATCATAATAACAACAGCAACCACCACCGCGATACTCAGGACCTAGTGCAGTGCTGGGCGCACAGTCACTGCTCGGTAATGGACCGCACTGCACTGAGGCTTTATGTTCATTTCCTCAGCTAACCAGCTCAACCACTTTAGGAAGCAGGAATTAACGTTATCCCCATTTTACAGATGAGGAGACAGAAGCACAGAGCTCCAGATATCTGCTCATGTTTGCGTAACTCGTAGAGTGGCAGAGCCAGGTTTTGACCACAGAGAATGGGGTCCAGAGACGATGCTCATGAAGGTGAGGTGGGCCCTATGCAGAAGAATCAAAAGTATGGGGTGATGGGGGATGAAACAGGGGAGAAGCATCCACAGCAGAAGGGAGGGCTCCAAAAGCCAGGCTCCTCTTGCCCCTGTGGAGGAAGGCTAGTCCCGAACCCATCTTTCTCTGTTTGTGAGGATAAACACTCTACTGATCCTGAAAAGATCTGAGAGGCCAACTAGTGTGCCCACTCTATGGTGGAAGAAACTGAGGATGGGCGAGCCACTGAGATCTGCCCCAGGTCTCATCACGACTGGGTGGCAAAGCCAGAACCAGAACTCGGGGTGTAGGTCCCATGTGCTCTCTGACCCGGAGAGCTGTATTTCAAAATGAACGATTTGCTTCCTCTATGGTGTCATCCAACAGAATCTGGGGACACATCAAGGCTGCTGGTTTATTTATGCTGGTATATCACGATGGGTGTGTTTTGCATCAATCACCCAGGCTGCTTTCGTTTTGCACTAGCTTTTGCACCATGCCGTCCTCTGGCAGGTCCAGAACACACTGCAGGTCAGCACAAGTTGCACATTCCCCTAATATGTTAATCACAATCCCTTTCTTGTCTTGTCCTTTCTTCAAATGCACCCTGGGCACTGTGCCCAATGTGGTCTCGCCAAGACTGGGTACACATCTGGAGCTGTGTGATAATCATTATGTAGCACGGCGTGGATAGTAATGAAATTATAACCCAGTTACCTGATGAAATACGCAGGAGTGGAAATACTGATTGTGCTGGACAAACACAATTCCATTCCTCCCTGTTACCCAGGCTGCGGGCAGCTTTCGGCCGCCAGAACTGGCTGTCCCACTTGTTATAGCGAAAAGAAAAAAAAGAAAAAAAAAAGCCAATCCATTTGCTCTAGACTGGGAGTCTGAAAGAAAACGTCCTCCACCCCTCCCCACCGCCTGCCTGCTCCCAGCCCACCTGCCCAAGCTGTTGCTTCTTTCTTGTGAGCTCTCTTTCCTCCAACAATCAGCCCTGTGGTCTCTTTGGAGAACAATTCAGAACTGGCTGCCTCGCCAGCAGACGGTGGCCCCCAGCCCAAGCTCATTCAAGACCCAACACTGGTCACCCTGAATCTACCAGAAAGACCACACCATCTTATCCCACTCTGTCTAACTCAGCTGTCCCTACTCCCCAATCTTTCAATACTGCCCCTTACCTCACCTCCAGCCTCAGAGACGTGGCCTGAGCCTCCTTGGGGCCAGAGAGGGATGCAGAGTCCTGCATCCTTGGCCTGGGCAACTCTGCAGTGTGCTTATCCATTGCACCTGCATGCTGGACCGCATGAAAGTCACACCGAAAGTGACAACATCAAGGTAGGGGGAGTGAAATCAGTGGGCATGAGACGCCTGGAGCCTAGCAAGAGAGACGAGAGACACTTAGCTAGCAGAGTACCAGAGAGAGCCAGCACTGCCAAGGACCTCAGACAACCTCCAGTCCAACCTTCTGGTAGATGAGGAAGCAGTGCGGAGAGGACGACTAACTTGTCTAAGACACACAGTTACCGACGGGCAAGACTAGAAGCCAGCTCTCTGCCCCTCGAAGAGCTCTTTCCACCCATCTCTGCTGCTGGTCTTCAGAAGTGGGCGTGTCTACACACACTCCTGACCGTGCAGACCTGAGCCTGTTCCCACCAATCTTCACCCAAACCCCTAAGTCCCAATGACCAAGTCTGCAGGTACAAGGGAAAGTGTTGCCCGCAGAGAAATCTGAGCGTGGCTCGAGATACCAGACAGACGCAGATTAAGTAGTTAGAGCCCAAAGAGGCAAATAGCAGTCCCTGAGACAGAGTGTTTCTCAGCTATTTATCCATCACAGCACACCTGAGGGCTACAACCCACCCCCATCAGCCGCAGTGGCTTTCTGGCTGGGATTCAGCCAGAACATCTGAATCTCAGGGAGTGGGTCATAAAGTTTCTCCTCTCTGCCCATGAGATTCCTCACACATCCCCTGACTGTGGTTGGGGCGGGGGCCCCACTGCGAATCACCGCACTACAGTGGAAGGCGCAGAGCTCCATTTCTCCGGAGTTTGTGGTGGGAGGGGAACTCAAGGCAAGGAAGCAGGTGATGCTTTTCAGAGAGGCTGGGGCTTTAAACCCACTGGGGTTTGGGCGGCGTGGAGAAAACCAAAGGAGAGGATGAAAGAGTGCAGGTGAGGGAGAAGAGGTGGTGGTTCTGACATTTCCTCTCACCCTGGCATATGCTGTAGTGTGAGATCCACAATATTCTCACTAAATGACTTGAGACAGAAGTCTGGGAGCAAGGAGACCCCCTGCTAGGCAGCAGCCAGGCGGGCCCCTGGGGACCTGGAGAGCAGCCCTGCTGCATCCTTGCTGGGTTTGATGGAATGGGACCTGAACCCCAGAAACTGCTGTCAGTGGTCAGGCTTCCAGTCCACAATCTGGGAGCAGGTTGGAGGAGGGTGTCTCATCCTGTCCCTCAGGCTTCAGTCCCATTTCCTCTGCGTCCCTAGAAACCTCACCATGGTTTATGAGTGCTGGAGAAAACAGCTTTCAGAGCCACTGCCTGCCAGACCCTGGAGCCAACACAATCTGAGCAAACAGGTTGAGAAGTGGGAGATGCTAGCCTGAGACCAAGAAACAGGGGAGGAGGTGAGAGGTGGTCTATGCGTGTTCACCTCGACCTTCATTGCGGGTACAAAGTAAGGATAATAATAAACCTTACTCCTAGGAGTGCAATGGATTTTAAATAAGATGCTAGTCGTAAAGCATATGCACATGAAGACACAGGCTACAGAAATATTTTGTCCAAAAGTCCTGTAGCTCGTAGGTGGCATTGCTGGGATTTGAACCTAGGACTCCATAACTTGGGACATGGAGCTCTGAACAATGATGCCCTCCACCCTGTTTGCGGGTACCTTGTGCTATGGCAGTCAGTCCTCCACTAGACTGTGAGCACCTTGAGGGAAAGGACCACGTCCTTACCCCAGACCCAGCATCTAAGAGCATCTCAGGGGGCATCACTCATGGCAGCTATTGATGTTAATGCTTCAATTCAAGGCCTGGGAGACTGTACTCAGATTCTGGCCAGGGGCTTTCATCAGTGTGTAAATGTCAATGCAGCTACTCTGCCCCTCTGGGTTCTGGGTTGTCAAGAGGGTGAGCCATTCCAGACAGGATGGGAGAAATCCTCCAGGAAGGGAGTCAGGCATCCATGGCAATGGAGGGGATGTCAAGAGGCAGATGGTAGGAGGGAAAATTCACTACACTTCCGGAACGTTTCGATAGCCAAGACTGTGCTCTCAGGAGTAATCAACGCAAATATGCTGAAAAAGAGGCTGCCAACTTTCCCCAGGCCCCAGAAGGTGCCAGGACCCCTGACACCCACTCTAAGAAGGAGCTGAGCATGGAGATGGTTGCTAACTCCCTGTTCGGGCTGCATGTATGTCTGAGATGCTTAATCAGAAGGTGTGATGTCTCCCTGGACAATTCCATTGAGATGTTAGAGGGAACCAGCCAAGACTGGGACACCCACTTCTGCTGACTCACATGGGGATGTGTCAGGAAAATCTGAGAGGTTTCCCCAGCAGCCTTCAGGTCCTGGGCAAGAACCGAGGACTTGGGGTGGAGGCAACATTTTCATCTTCTCTTCCAGGTGAATATGAAGCCTTTGACTACAAAGTCAATATGGTGTATTATCACAGTTAGGAACAGTTAACTAAAACTTAGGGTGCATTAAAAGAAACAGGACATCAAGAGACCCCGAATAGCCAAAAGAATCCTAAAAAGGAGGAACAAAGTTGGAGGTCTCACACATCCTGATTTCAAAACTCCTACAAAGCTACAGCAATCAAAACAGTGTGGTACTGGCTGAGGACAGACATTTAGACCAATGGAACAGAGCAGAGACCCCAGAAATAAACCCTCATGTATGTGGTCAAATGATTTTCAACAAGAGTGCCAAGACCATTCAATGCGGAAAGGACAGTCTTTGCAACAAATAGTGCTGAGAAAACTGGATATCCACGTGCAAAAGAAGGAAATTGGACCCTTACCTTACATAATATACAAAAATTAATTCAAAATGGATGAACAACCTAAACATAAGAGCTAAAGCTGTAACACTCTTAGAAGAAAACACAGGACAAAATCTTCATGACATTGGATTTGGCAATGACTTCTTGGATATGACACCAAAAGCACAGGCAACAAAAGAAAAAATAGATAAATCAGACTTCATGTAAATTAAAAATTTGTGTGCATTAACAAACACCATCAACAGAGTGAAAAAGCAACCCATGGAATAAGAGGAAATATTTGTAAATCATATATCTAATAAAGAGTTAATATCCAGAAATATATTCTGGATAGACTCCTACAACTTAGCAACAAGAAAACAAGCAAGCTGATTAAAAAATGGGCAAAAGGACTTGAATGCACATTTCTCCAAAAAGATATACAAATAAGTGCATGAATAGATGCTCATCACCACTTATCACTAGGGAAATGCAATTCAAAACCACAATAAGATACCACCTGACAACCATTAGGATGGTTATTACCAAAAACAAACCAATAAAAAAACAGAAAATAACAAGTATGATGAAGATGTGGAGAAATTGGAACCCTTGTCCATTGCTGGTGGGGATGCAAAATGGTGAAACTGCCGTGGAAAAGAATATGGCGGTTCCTCAAAAAATTAAACATAGAATTACCATACGATCCAGAAATTCCACTTCTGAGTACGTACCCAAGAGAGATGAAAGCAGGAACTCAAACAGGTATCTGTACACCAACGTTCATAGCAGCATTATTCACAATAGTCAAAAAGTGGAAACAACCTAAATATTCATTGACAGATGAATGGATAAATAAAATATAGTATATACATACAGTGGAATATTATTCAGCCTCACAAAGAAATGAAATTCCAACACGTACTACAATACAGATGAACCTTGAAGACATTATGCTAAGTGAAATAAGCCAATGACAAAAGGACAAATACTGCACGATTCCACTTATATGAGGTTCCTAAGTAGTCACATTCAAAGAGACAGAACCCAGAATAGAGGTTACCAGGGGCTGGGGGCTGGGAATATGGAGTCAGTGTTTACTAGGCACAGAGTTTCAGTCCACGAAGATGAAAAAGTTCTAGAGGTGAATGGTGGTGATGGTTTCACAACAATGTGAATTTACTTAATATCATTGAATTGTACGCTTAAAAATAGTTAAGGTGGTAGGCGTTATGTGCATTCTACCACAATAGTAACAATTTTTAAAAAGAAGCAGGATGATGGAGTCAGGGAGGCCCCCTGCACTCAGTTCTGAGGAGCCCCCATCTGGAGCACAGGGTTCTCGCGTAGGAGGCACATTCTTGAGGGGCACTGACAAACCAGCCTTCTCAGGAGGCAAGCTGGAAATGCACCACAGGAGGAGAGACCGAAGAACCTGGGGTGCGATCTTGAGGAGAGAGGCTGTATTCACACAGCTGCAGGGCTGACACGAAAACATACACTGTGTCGTGTCGGGAGATCTGGAACAGACAAGCGGAAGTCTCGGGGAGACCACGTGGGGTTTAATTTCAGGTAGATCTTTCTGACAACCAGGGCTGCTTGGCAGTGGAATGGGTTGCTCTGGGAGAGGGGGAACTGTCCACCACTCAAGAAAGGCTGGATTCAAACCCAGACCAGCGAAGCAAGCGGTGGGGGATGCTGTGGAAAGGATTCCTGTGACAGTGGGAGATTGGTCCAACTGACCTCCATGAACCCTGGCCATGAGCCCTCATTCTAGTCCAACTCCATCAGTGCTTGGCTGTCTGGTCTTGGATGAGTCACCACCTCCAGGATCTCAGTTTACTCATCCGAGTAATTAACACCGGCGTGTCCTCCCTCACCTCCCCACCCCCAGGGGTGTGGTAAGGAAGAAGTGAAATGAAGACTCCTGAAGGAGAAAGCCCAGATATCTTACCAGCCCTCCTCCCTCCTGGCCTCTGCTTTCCCTTCCTCTCAGATCAGGGCTGGGAGTGTTTCCCAGGGTGCAGTTTGCCCACCACTGAGGGCATGTAGGATGCTGGTGGTGATGCACGAGGGTTAGCTAATGTTGTGTATTTATTTTCATATGTGCTAATGTATACGTGATATTTAAAGCAAAGGATAACAGGTTTTTTATGGTAGTGATATCAACTTTCATTTAAAAATAAACCTACACGTTAATATAGGTTGTAAAAAGTGAGTTAAAGTGGAATAAGTAAATAATAAGGGAAGCGGTATTTGAATAAAGCGAAAATCTCGAAGGTGGAATGTGAGCGGCTGGCTCTGGGAACCCCTGGATGGACTGAGGGGACACAGCAACCTGGCTCCCCGGGCCCAGCACAGATCCCCAAGGCCTGGGGATGAGACGCAGAGAAAACCAAAGGGCAAAGCCTTTTAGGTTGGTCCTGCTGCCTGGTTTCCTCAAGGTGTCAGAAGCAGAGATTTCATCAACCAATTGAGAACAACTAAGAAATTGAAGCTGGTTCTAGGATCCTCCATCCACACCGCTGTGAGCTGGTCCACTTCTACCTCCTTCTTTTGGGACCTCCTGTCTCTGTTTTTCCTCCTGCCTACCTTCTCCCCCGTGGTCTCCATGAAGCCAGAGGGTGGCCCTAACCAGGCCATTCACCCCAAGGTATTAGGAATATGTTGGGTACCTCCCCAAAAAGTACATTTAAAGAGAGGCCTAGTGAGGAAAAGTAACCTCCGTGGCCAATGTCAGGCACTGTGCCGCACAGCGAGGGGACTGTCCCTGTCTGGAACAGCAGTGCTAGTGCTCCGCAGCTCACCTTTGGCACCAAGGAGGGCAAGCTGCCCTCATGCCTGTGTCTTCAAGCATGATACGTGAGATCCCCTAAGGAGGAATGATCTAGAAACCTGATCAAGGTCCAGTCCCCTCCATACCCACAGCTATCTGCTGATCACTCTGGTCAAAGGGTCACTCGGTCAACCTAGGGCACCTACCTTCCCCGAGGAGGAGGAAGGAAAGAAGGTTCCAGCTGATTATCAGCCAGAACCTGGGGAGATGGCCCTTGGTTGTGGGGAGAGGGCAACAAGGTGAGGGGTGGGATATATGCTGCAAATGTCCCCTTTCTTTCCTCTTCCTTCCTTCTATAATCGCCCACATGCCGAATTTTGAAATATTCTCACCTGTCAAACTGCATGGATGAAAAAATAATCATCTTCCCCATTTTAATCATCAAAGGCCCCCTGTAGCAAACAAACACCCAGTTGATAGAATTCCAGGTGAAAAGCAAATAAACGTAACCTTTTGTTTATGAAAGCAGTCCCTCGAATATTTAAAAATCATGTTTTTCATTCCTTCTTCCGGAATGCAGCCTGGAAATAGTAAAAACCCAGCTCCCTCCAGCCCATAAAAGGACGGAGGGCCCAGTAGCTTGACTCAGAGACTTTAAGAGGCAAGAAAACACTACCCCGGATGATTCTTGTGGTAAGTTGGAGAACCACTGAGTTACATCAATTCTTTCTCAATGGTGACTCTTTAGACGCTCTTCTCCTAACAGTGGAACCCTGGGTTTTCATGTGACTGAAGCATAAGGCAGGACAGGGAGCTGAAAAGCAGGAAAAGGGGAGACTAAGAGAACTAAGAGAACAAAAGAGGAAGATCAAATCAAAAAGACAGGCACTGGGCATGAGCAGACAATACACACACGTACACACATACACACCCACAGACCACACACAGACCACACACAGACCACACACACATACACACATACACACATACAACACGAAGGGCCAATAAACATATGAAAAATATTCAACCACACCAGTAACCAAAGAGAGAACATTGAAAAGCCCCCTTTCCTATCGAATTGAAAAATTGAACACTACTACCAAGCATTAGCAAGGCTGAGGGACATGAGTGCTCTTGCACAGCTGGTGGGACTGCGCACAGGTGGAGACTTTGTAGGGCAACTTGGAAATGCCCATCAAAAGCTTTAACCAGGTGTGTTGTTTATAATAGTATTATTTACAGTAAAAAATTTTAGAGGAGGAACACAATATAAATGTCCAACAATAGGGGATTCAGTGACTAGATGGTGGTACTCCCTACTCCAGAACACTACACAGCTGTTACAAGCAGGGATGTTAAGGGAGGTTTAATGGCATAGAAATAAACATGCTCTAAAACAGGGGATGCTCCACCAGCCCATCCTTTCAAACTATATATGGGTAGAAAAGACTAGAAATGAAGGCACAAAAATGCCACCAGTGATGTTTTTCCAGGTGATGGAATTACAGATGTTCTTTTTTTATGTTTGCCCATCTCTATTTTCTGAATTTTCTGCAATGATCAAATCTGGCTTTTGTAGTCAGAGAAAAGATCAATAACATATCTTTTGAGAAAAGAATTAATGAAGTTGCAAGTTACTGCAATGAGGATCCCAGAGGTATGGGGCAAGTGTTCAAGGTTGGCTGGGAGGGGGGAGATCAGAGATACAGAGAAATTGAGAGCCAAAGCTGATTGGAAGAGAGGCTTTGTTTATTTCTGCCCACGTGGTTGCAAGAGAGGGTGGAAGGTGCACCACAAGGTACATGCTGGAAGGGAGTGCATCAGCCCTCTGCTGTTCTACTGAGGCACTGTGGGAAAGTCACTTCTCTCCTGGCTGCCACATTCCCCTCCCCTCGATGGCCCATGACTCTGTGCAATCAGGGTATTATGATGCTGGTACCCACAAGGGATGTCCACCTGATAAATATGTTCAATGATGGGGTGAGGTGGGGTCAGGACTTTAGGGGACAAAGATGAGATAAAACCAGACATGGGCTACAGTGTGTGTTTTTACATGCTTTGTTCCCCTGCCTCCTGTAAAGAAAAAAATGACTGAATTTAAGGCTTTGGGCCAGAGATATACTTGAAATAAGTTGTGTCACTCCTCATAAAACAAGGAGGCCTTGAAGGCAGCGTGCTGGAACTCTGGAAGATGCAGATTCAGATTCCCTCCACCAAGCCCTGACAGGAACTCACCTTCTTGGGCATCAGGAGGAAAACAAGGGAACAGGAAGACAGGGAAAGCTGCCTTTGAACTCAGAGGGGACTCTCCATAGACACTCATTGACAAGAGTAGTTGAAAACACAGAACATGCTCAGGCTGCTCCCGTCCCTCCATCACGCCTCCAGGTCCTCTCGCCTTTCCCACTCCCTTCAGTCCCCAGAGTACACGAGCTTGCTCTTGAGAAGGCCACATGGAAGGGATGGGGCCTCACCGGGACCCTAGCCAATAGGAAGACCCTGGAGGGTGGCAAGGGAGATGGGACTGCCCAGAGCAAGACAGAGGCCTGGCGAGCCCAACCCAGGCAGGGAGGGATGGCGGACAGGCCAGGCACGGCACTGACCTCTGGGCATGTCCATGGGGTTGAAGCTGGCCAGCAGGTCCCGGCACCACTGGCGGTCACCTTCCACCTTGCTCAGCCAGTTGTTGCAGTTGAAGTAGTAACGGAGGTGAGGCCGCTTCATGTCGGTCACAATGACACGGTCCAGGTACCAGCTGGCGTTCAAGCCTGTGTTGTCATGCTCGATCCTGGGGCGAAGCAGACACCCACCCTATCATGGGCAGAACTGAGACAGCGCCCCTTCCATGCTGAAATACCCAAAAGGTCTACTCCAAAGAGAGGTTCAGTCATTTGTTGTTGTTGCTACTTTACCTCTCAAACCTCAGTTTCCTCATCTGTGAAATGGGGATTCCTTGCAAGGTGGATGTGCTTTTTAATGAATGTTACATTGACACACTGCCTGCAAGGAACTCTTGCCTTCCATAGACAATCCAGGATCACCAAGGCTTGCAATGGGACCATCTTGAACTTCCCCTTTCTCTCTGACTCCCAGATACTCTCCTTAGTCCAGGAGACTAAGGATCCACCCAGAGGATCCCTCATGGCCATCCAGACCGGTGCTGTCCCCTAGAAATATCACAGGACCTACATATGCAAGCCACATATGTAGTTTTATATTTTCTAGTAACCACATTGAAAAAGAAACAAAGAAACAGGTGAAATTAATTTTGACAATATATTCCATTTAGTCCCTTTATCATCAACATATAACCATGTAAAAATTTATTAATAAGCTATTTTACATTCTTTATCTTGTACTAAGTTTTCAAAAATCTGGTGCATTTTTGTATGCACAGCACATCTTGATTTGGACCAGCCACAATTCAAGTACTCGATAGCCATGTGTGGCCACGGGCTACTGTATTTAGCAGCATAGACTCAGACTCTTCAAAATCTGGCCCCCAATATCTTCTCCCACTTCCTATAGTCCTCTTCACCCTTGGCTGTCCCAGTTTCCTCTCTAGGGTCTAGTTTCCTGTCCAGAATTTGACCCCTGGATGACCTCACTTTGCGCCAAGCATCTCCTCCCTGTCCCATCACAGTGGGCCTTATTCTTGCCGGCTTTAACAGGACAAACCCAGCTCAAGACAGACGGATGACATACATGATGTACACATGGATGCCTGCCAGGCATAGAGCCTGGCACATAGTAGGACCTCAGCTTAGTGGTTGCCTTTGCCCACACACTGACACCGTCTTCCTACTCTCCCCTGTAAGAGGCCCCATACAACCCCATACAACTAGTGCCAAGGTCCTTATCTCTCTAATGAGGAGAGCTCGTGGTCCTAGATTTTTCTAATGGGAGGAAGAAAAATCAAGACTGAACTGAGGCAGCATTTGACTTCTGTCCAGGTCCATGTCTGGGAACTACCAGACCACAGATGATCTTGACATTCTGACAAATGGGCATGAGCTTGTATGAGGATGGGTAGCAGGGGGGAGAGGGCAAAAAGGAGCAATTGAAGGTTCCTCTTTGGCAACCAGGACAAAAGGGTTATCCATCCCCACACACTCATGAAAACTCCCCCAGAGACAGCAGGATGGAGGGAGCTCTCTGTAGAAGGCATCCTGTAGTATGACCCAGCATCTCTAACACTCTCTGAGTGCTCACTCTACGCCAGCTACGATTCTAAGCACTCGCACATTGAGTCCTCGCTAACCCTAGGAGCCAGGCACCATTATTACAGATGAGGAAACTGAGGCTTGGAGAGGAAACCTGTCCAAAGTCCCACAGCTGGTAAATGGCAGGGCAGAAATTTGAACCAAGACAATCTGGACTTCAGTCTGCTCCCAACCATTGTGCTAGGGTCTCTCAGAGCATATTTGCCAAGTTTGTAAAAAATTGTCCCCAATTGTCTTAACCCAAAGAAGTGAATCTCTATTGGAGAAGTTTAGGGCTCTGTGACTCAGGGTGGGAGGGAAAGATTTGGGCCTTTGGTAACTCCTCCAATGACACCAGGAGAGTAATTCACATCCAGAAAGCATCAGTAGGGAAGTCAGTTCCTAATCTACTTGCCATCCTCTCAGCCCCTCCCTTGGATAGGGGCAAGATTCTCACCTGATTTTGTAGATGAGGCCCACGTTGTTGGTTCTCAACCGGAACACATCGACGTTGGCTTTCTCAAAGGCAGATTCACTCCTGCAATGATGGTGTGCACAGTTAGCACAGATCAGTGCCTGGCTCACAGGCCCAGGAGGAGAGCCAAGGCTGGCATCCGCCTTCTTCCTCCACCGTCCCATCCAGAAAGTGCTCCTGGCAACCCATCCCATTCTGAGATTCCTTTCTGACATGGTTTGGAGAGGTGGCGGGCAAGGATGGTTAGTATTCGTTCCTTGTTTTCACACCTAGGTTCTCACGCCATCCTTGCCGTGTGCCAATATTAGCCCCATTTTACAAACAAGTAAACTGCTAGTTGGTAGCAGAGCTGGGACCAGAACCTGACTCTCCAAAGTCGAGCTCCAATGCTCTCTGGTTGCTCTGAGTGGGGACGGTGGAGGAGGAAGAGAGGCATGATGAATGCCACAGTGCTCTCAGGTCTGCAGGCCTCCTGGCCTTCCTCCTTGCTTGCCTGGCTCTTGCTGGGGAGAGTTGTGATGGCAGCCCCAAGTAGATGCAGACCTTGGGTAGTGGTCCATGGTCCTGCCATTCCAACAAGAGAGGAAGTGCTCAACCCAAACCAGCAACCAGGGAAGTGGGTGCAGTGAGGGAATGCATATCTGCCATCTTGCAGGCGGTGTGAACAGAAGCAAGTACACCTGAGATGTTCCAAAATGAGGTGCCCAGGTGAGTCCAGACTCGGAAGTATCCTAGATTCAATCAGCTTACACGCAGAAGAGCTGGAGCAGCCTCGCCACGGAGTCCTCTGGGAGTGGAAGCCTGAATCCTACATGGTCATCTGCTCTGTCCTCTGTGTGGGCCAGGACCCCCATCATTCAAGCTGAGGCCAGCCCGCAGCTCTTCCTGCCCCCACAGTGAAGCCCCTGGGGCCCTGAGAGCTGTAGACATCCTCTGGTGCTCCCAGCTGCAGCTCTCAGCACTGGCACACAGCCCACAGGAAAAGAAAAGCACAGAAGACATATGCCTATTTATTGGCCACCAGTGTGTTTCAAAATAAAGGGGGAGGTGAAGGCCTTTTCCCCAAGGCAACAAGGCTCGGACTCTGTCAGTAACAGAAAGCTTTTAAGGTTCTACAGACCCAGAGGCTGTGATTCTGCCAACAGACTCACTTCGGCCAACAGTCTCCCCCGGGGGGGAAGTTTCCTTAAGATGGGCACACCAGGAGCCGTGGGGCCTACGGCCCTCCTAAAGTAGTGCAGAGCTCACGAAATCAGGTGGAAATGTACACTGAGGCAGACTTGTCGGGAAACAGAGGCCCCAAAGGTGAAGTCTGGGCACAGAGGGTGAGGAGGAGAGAGTGGTGGGGCTGTCTGGGTATTGCTGGAGTGAAGGGGCCGACTCCGGGCTTGCTGCATGTACTGAGGCCCAGGTGGTCTCAGCCCCTGGAGGAAGGGAGGGACTGAGACAATGCATGGTACCCAGAGTCTCTACTCCACCATTGGCTTTATTTAATATTTACACAAATTTAAACATTGAAAGGTTTCACTTTGGAAGAATTCAGAATTCTAGTCTTTTAAAGAAAGAAAAAGGAAAAAATGGGGGATCGTCTGTGGTCCATCCAGACAATAGAATACTATTCAGCAACAAAAAAGAAGCGAGGTCCCAAGCCATGAAAAGACATGGAGGAATCTTAGATGCATATTGCTGAGTGAAAGAAGCCCATCTGAAAAGGCTACACACTGTGTGATTCCTCCTATAGGACATGTGGAAAAGGGAAAACGATGGAGACAGTAAAAAGATCAGTGGTTGCCAGGAGTTGCAGGAAGAGGACTGAAGAAGCAGAGCACAGGGGATTTTTAGGTCAGTGAAACTACTCTGTATGATACTGTAATGATGGATTCATGTCATTAGACATTTGTCCAAACCCATAGAATGAACAACACCAAGAGTGAAGCCTAATGTAAACTCTGGACTTTAGTTAATGATATCAATATTAGTCAACAATTGTAACTAATGTGTCACACTCATAAAAGATGTTAACAATAGAGGGGGTGACATGAGAATGTGGTCTCTTGGCTCTTGAAAAAAAGCAAGGAAAATGAGAAGTCTTCTCTATGAAGAAGCAGTAAATCCTCCCTCTTGGGAAAATAAACTTACCAGGCTCAGCATTTAAAGGGAAATGAAACCAAACTAGCCATCAGGGGGGTCTGGCTGATGTCAGAACCTCACCTCCAAAGGTGAATAACAACACACTTTCTTTTTTAGAGTCAAAGCACTTGTTAAATGACTTGGAAAACATATGAATATTGATCCTGTGCGTCAGGACTGTGTGAGTAGGAAAGAAGGAAATGAATATGAGGTATTTTTTGTTTCAATATGTGAGACAAGAAATTTGATTTTTAGAATAAATAGTGAAGAGTCTCTACATCAAATAAATACCCAATGAAACAGTTGCCCTGGGAAGCTATGTGGTGGAATATTATGCAACCATTAAAAATCCTGATGTAAAAGAAGATTCAATGAAATAGAAACAGGTTTATGATATAGGCTCAAAAGAAAAGCCTGGTTAAAAATAGAATGTACAAACGGAACCGCCAATACAAACAGGATACCTGCTTCATTTGAAAACAACAAAGAGAGGGAGGATTCATACAAAAACTTCGTGTCTACATGGTAACACTAATATGAAGTCTTGGTTGTTTATTTTTGTCCATATATATATTTTTTAATTTTCTGAAGAGCATACATCTTGTTTTTGTAATTATGTAAAAAACCACAGTTCCCGGTTTCAGTAGCGCCCACCACACCCAGCCGGCAGCTGCCTGTGGAGAATTCCTTGGAAGGAGTTTGAGGATTGCTGGCTTCATCTCCTGAGGGTGCATGGAATTTGGGAAACAGCCAAGGCTGATGAGTAGGGGATGAGGAGAGGGATCTGGAAGGAAAGCAGCTGGCTTTCCGGGTGCCTCTGACGAGAGTTCCAGAAGAGAAGCTCTGACAGCTGCATTCAGTCAGGGCAGCTCGTGCCTTCAGAAAGGCCCCGAGCACGTGAGCAGGTGGGATGTGGACTCGTCCGTTCCAGTGTGTATGTTAAATAGGCGAGCACAGTGCTTTACAGCCACTCGGAGAACAAATTTTAAAAAGCGAGATGGAGGAAGGGAAACCAAAAGAATGGGCAGAGTGAGCTCTCCGCACAGTCTCAGGACCACACTGGGGCATTCCAGGGCTTTCCAGACTATGAAGCAATCGTCCAAGGCATTTACAAGGCGGAGACCAACATCTTCTTGGCAATAAGAAGAAGGCCTTCTGCACGGCAGGAGTCTCTCTCTTCAGAGGAGGGAGAGGACAGGACTTCAGGGACAAGCCTGGACCGACTCCCTTCACTCAGGGAGGGGCCGGGATAAACCCAAACAAGCCCCAACCCCAACCCCAGCCCACTCGGGCTCAGATTCCCAAATCCCCACTTCTGCTAAGTCAGGATGCAAAGGCCTGTTGGTTCCAGAAAGCTGACTGGGGCTGGGGTGGAAAGAGCAAAGGACTGCGGGTCCCTGGTCAGAAGAAACAGTAAAACACAGGTGTCTTCACATTTCCGTACGGAAGACTGTGGCTTCACCGTGGCTCCTGGTCCATCCGCAAATCAAGGCTAACACCTGTGCCTGTGCCTGCTGTACAGCAGGGACCCCACCCTACCCAGAGCATCTACAGGCCGCATAGGGCATTTTAGCCACCCACCGGACAGAGCCAGCAGGCTAAAATGCTAGGCATTCTCTGACACTCTCAGGTGGTTAACTCTCAGCAGGAGAACCATGTTGCAGAAGATACATGAGACCCCATCCTTTTGCCATATTCTGAACACGTGACCCTGTGTTGAGGGTGGTCCTGGCTAACGGAGGGGAACCCAGACATGAGGGCTTCCTCTGGGAGCCAGAGGTGTTGGCACTAAGTGGTGTGGGGGTTGGGGTGGAGGCCAGCTAATGGGGAGTCCAGGTGAAGGTGTCACACTCTTTGCTGCCTAAGAGAGAGTCCAGTGTGCACGGAGGAACTGAGACATCAGACAGTGAAGGTGAGAATGAGCAGCATTTTCATATCAGGCACCAAAGTTCTCCTTGCAGCAGAAATTATTTTGCACTGGAAAAAATATCCTGATAAGCCATATGGGAGCAGAAGGTGACGTTCTGGAGCAGAGGAGAAAAAGCACAAGAAAGAACAGGAATTGAGGGAAGAAAGATAAAAGAGGCTGTGGGAGAAGCAAGAGAGAAAGGAGGGTGAGAGACAGAGCCAGAGGCTGCGGAGAAAGGGGTCAGGGAGAGAGTCCAAGAAAGCTGGAGGCTTAATGTTAAGACTAGGGGCCTATCTCATATTCAGTTTGAAGCTGTTGGCATTGCTGCGATGTGAACTCTCTCTGGTGCCTCGAGCTATTAGTGAAGGATGATAGACACAAAAATGCCTTGGAGCATGTGCGTGTGTAAGGCAAAGAAAAGGAGCTCGGTTCCAGTGGACACATGGGTTTGGGTTTGGGGTGACAGGGTGTGGTGAGGAGAGAGCAGCAGCAGATAGGGAGATGAGAGATTTCGAGACCAGTGGGCATTCCAACCAGACCCCAGGGACCAGCGTGGGTGAGGGCTGGGCTGGGTTAACTGCATCTAAATCTGACAGAGCTCAGTGACCTCTGCCGCTATCTGCATCTGGGTTACAGGAGCAACCTGGAATTCCTCGGAGAGCAATGCTCCCCTCCCAGACCCGAGGTCTCCATCTTGAACTGAAAGCATCTTAGATGGCGAGGATTGTGTCTACGCAATTCTCTTTGTAGACATTTTCTCAAGTATTGCAGCAGCCAGACTCTGGTCTCCTCCTTCCCATTTATCTGCTCACCGTGGTCAGATTCATCTTTCTTGGCTGCATAGTAAGTGGACGCTCCGTTGATCAGCTTTCAAGCAAGGCCTTCTACAGTCTGGTCCTCCCCTGCCTTTCAGGCCCCATAGGCCTGTGGTGCCCCTTGCTGCCTCTGTACTTTTGCACGCTAACCCCCTTGGTCTCAAGTACCCTCTTTCTTCCCCCTCTTTCTTCCCCTTTCTTATCTGAGTCCTTTTCACCACTTGAGGCCCAGATTACATGTCCTCTCCTGCACAGTCATGCTCTAGCCACACTGATACCACATCATTTACTGAGCTCTGACTATTTGCAAATGACTGGGAATGATGCTGGAGGCACAAAGCAGACCTCCCCTCACCTTCTGGCTCTACCTGGCATCTCTCTACGTATCACCTCTCCAGTCTTTCCAAGGCACACAGCCGATACTGCAAACCGTGCCCACATCCCTGAAAACACCCACTCCCCTGGGCTCCTGCAGACCCCTCCTGACTGCCGGATTGGGGTCCTGGCCAGGCCTGTGCTCTTGCCACCCAAACTGGGGCATCACACAGATATAGGAGAGGCCGCACCAGCAGACCCATGGAGTGACTGGGGGGACGTTGGCCTCCATGGGGATAGGCCTGGAGAAGCTGGCTGCTGCGTGTGGTTTCAGCAGGACCTGGAGACCCCTGAACCCACCAGCTCATTCATGGCTCAGACCTCTTTACTATGATGCAGTCTTTCCTTCCTCATTGAGAAGGAAGGCTGGGACTCAAACTCCTGGAAATGGGGACTCAGTGACAAACCTTAACACTGGGTTATAAACCGTGACTCTGGTGGCCTTCCTGAGAGGATATTTGACAAATGAAAAAGGTGAGGGGCAAGAGTCTGAGGACACTAGATGCACAAAGGAAGGAAAGACAGCGAGGAACCACCATGAAAGGAGAAAAAGGTTCTTTTTGTTTGAAAAAGACAGACCAGGATTCCAGAAACCAGATTGGCCAACTCCCCAGGGTCTGGTGGCTTCTCCCTGGAGGGGTGCACTCTGGGGAGGTCACATGGCAAAGAGGATGGACATTTCATGTATTCTCGTTACCGTGCCCACATCACTGGAGGGAAAGACTTCCACAAGCGAGTCACTCTGCAGTGTAAGTGGTACAAGAAGGCGGGTACCCTGTTCTGCGGAAACGGACAAAATAGGAGGTTATGCCTGCCTGGACGCTGCAGCATTTACACCGTAGCCCGCATTCAGGGTAAACACGTGACACGGGGCCTGATCAGTCTGCTAAGCACAGAGCTCAGGGATGTCCCGGCCTGCGGACCCCACCCTTCCACTGCTTCCTCAGCCGTCCCTGAAGGTGCCAAGACGTAGACCCCAGAGGCCACAACTTGCAGCCCCAGGAGACCTTAAAGAGAATCTCCCACACACCCTCCAGGGCCACGGGGCCATGTACTCAAGGAAAATTCTACACCAAGAACCTGAGGTTTGAGGACCAGCTTTACCACCAAAAAGCTCCGTGGCTCAGAGCTACTCACCACTCCTCTCCAGGCCTCAGTTTCCCCATGAATGGGTTGAAATAGATTTAGTGGTTTTCAAATTTTTCTTGGCTGTGGAACTCTTGGCTCAAATAGAATTTGACTCAGAAACTGGTTGGCGCAGGTAAGACATCCATATGTCGAGCTGCTCCGGAGGAAGGAAGGACAGGAGCATGGTGAGCTCAGAACCAGCTGATCGCTCCCAGGTTCCATTCAGCCAGACTGAAAACCAGCTGCCTAGACCATCCCTGCAGCCTCTAGACGTCTCTGGATTTCTATGATTCTGCGAAAGTGTTCTCGTGTTTTACTGCGTGTTGATCTGTGTGCTCACATGTGTGGTGGGGTGAGAGAATAGAAAAGAAGAGAGAGCAGCCCCTGCTCTCAATGGGTTACAGCAAGATGGAGAACACAAGGCGTACACACAAACACAGACACACACACACACAAGCACATCTACACAAATATGCACACTCGTAAGTAATCCATATGGTTGACTCGAGTGTGCCTTAGCTGGCAGGCAGGTTTATGATGATGTCGGTCCCTGGGTGAGATATAAGTGCAGGGCACTTTAAGCTCACGGCTCTCTCGCATGCATGATCTTGTTTCCTCCTCTCAACTGCCCTGTGAGTTTGGTATAAGGGGAATTATCACTTCCAGATCATACATGAGGAAGCCAAGGCGTTGGATGCAAAGAGATTCGGCCAAAGTCACATAGCAACTAAGTGGTAAAGCTGGACCTAGACCCAGATTCTTGGTCCTGAGCCCTTATTCTCCCACATCAAGGGACAGGCAATGTGAATTCTAGGTAATTCTGAGATCCAAAGTAGGCGTTACTGTACAAAAAATCAAAAGAGGAGCTGAGGAAGATCGACAGGAAATCACTGGGAGAGACCTGCCTGACATGTGGTCTGTCACGAGCAGAGGCCCTGTACCACTTAATGCGGCTGTGGACACACACGTCCTCTCCTCTGGGTTCCAGAACCACAGCAAACCCAGCTAACAGCTCAGGACCCCACCATGGCCGAGTTGGTACTCACTTGCTGGTGAGATGGAGCTTGGGAGAGAGCCCGTTCTCTCCAAAAATGGTGATGAAGACATTGGCGTCTGTTCCTGCACCACGAACGTCCCCTGTGGCTGTGACCACCTCATACACTGAAGGAGGAAAGGAGAAAACAGATGGCAAATGCAGAAGAAAACCCAGAATCCGATGTGGGCTTGGAGAAGCCATAGCTCCTGCCAGTCCCGCAGGAACTCTATGAACCCCTGCTACAACCCACAAGCCTCTGAGCCAGCGTCAGACCCACACCAAGTCCTGCTGCGAGACCAATCCTCCCATTTAATGCTGAGCACTCATTTCACAGGTGAGGAGCCTGAAGACAGGGGACAAGCTGAGGTCACGCTCTACATGGTGTCAACACCAGAGCCACACCAGAGGCCCAAGGCCTCCGGACACTCAGTCTGTGATCTTTCTGACACAACACAATGATGCCCTCCTAGACAGCTTTCTCCAGAGCCTACACCTGGCTCTCACCTTCCTCTCTGCTCTCTATCCAATGCAGCGGCCTTACCAACCCTCCCTTCCCGTGACTCCCTGGGCACTGCCACTGCAGTCTCAGGATAAGCCGTCCCAAGGCTGGGTGGTGCAGAGCTTTGCCAGGGAGTCCCTCTTTGGTGGGAGGATTGATTTCCCCTCTTTGTCTCCTTGAAGCTTGTTCTGTTTGCTGTCAACCCCTTTCCTTTTGATGTCCCTGGTTCTGATGAAGGTCCCCATCAAGGCACCGTGAGGAGGAGAAAGGAAGCAGTACATTTGCATGACTCCCTGTCTCTTGGGATAACCAAAGCCTTAATTCTTCACAGTCTACACCACAGGGGTGCCCAACCTGCAAACAACTCCTGTGTCCCTCCTTGGGACACCTCCAGGACCCGCAGTGTTGCCCACATGTCTTGCACATGCACAAGGGCATTTCCAAACTAAGTGTTCACGGGAGAATGACCAGCATGGTGAAAATTCTAGAACCACATCACATGAGAGGAAACGTAGAGGCCTGCGGATATTTGGTTTGGAGAAAAGGAGAATCTGGGATACAGGTGAGAGATGAAGAAACTTCTCAATAGTTGATTCAAGGGTACACAGCTACGTCTTAAACAGGACACTAACCATTTAAAAAAATTGACTAATTGGACTTAATAAAATTAAGACCATCAAGAGAATGAAAAGGCAAGCCACAGACTAGAAAATATCTGGGATGCATAGGTCCAGCAAAGGACTCATACCAAGAAGATGTAAAGAACTCACACAAATCAGTAAGAAAAAGAGAGACCACTCAATTTTTTTAATTGGCAACAATTTCCTTAAAAGATAAACATACACTTAACATAAGATTCAGAAATTCAACTTTTAGGTATTTACCTAAGAGAAATAAAAACACGTCCACAGAAAGATCTGCTCTCAAATGTTCTGGCAGCTTTATCCATAACAGCCCTAAACTGGAAACAACTGACATGTCCGTCAACAGGTGAATGGACAAACAAATTGTGGTATATCCATACAATGGAATACTACTCAACAATAAATAGGAATGAACTACTGACAGGCACAATACGGAAGACTCTCAAGCACATTATGCTGAGCAAAGAAGTCAGACACAAAACACTACACACTGTAACGCCATTTATATGAAACTCTGGAAAAGACAAATCTGGTCTGTTATAACAGAAAGTAGGACATGGTTGCCTGGGGTTGGGAATAAGGGGGATTGACTGAGAAGGGGTGCAGGGAACTTTTGGTGGATAACTTGAATGTTCTATATATAGGTTGTGCAAGTGGTTACACAGATGTATACCTTTGTCAGCACTCCAGCAGCACATTTAAAATAGATGCATTTCATTGTAAAGTAAATTCTATTTCAATAAAGTTGAAAAATGGGCAAAAGACAAATAGGCATGTCATAAAAGAGGGTATCCAAACGGCTGATAAACATATGGAAGAGGGCTCATCGTTATAACGCATCAAAGAAATGCAAATTAAAATTACAATGAGATACTACTATGTACCCACCAGAATGGCTAAAATTAAAGACTGACAATATTAAGTATTGGCAAGAATGTGGAGCCACTGGCACTCTCATACATTGCTGGTGGGAGTGCAAATTTGTGTGAGCACTGGTATCCAAACTTCCTCCCACCCTAGGACCCAGAAATTCTACTTCCAATTATAAATCCAAGAGAAATGAGTGCGTGTGTCCAACAAAAGATGGGTACAAGATCTGTAGCAGCTTTCTGCATCAAAGCTAAAAATTGGAAATAAACCCAAAGTCCACCAACAATAGAATGGTTAAATAAATGGTGATGTATCTATAAAACACAACAGTATACAACAATAAAAAGAACAGACTATATAACATGTCACAGCATGGATAAACCTCTCAGATATAATGTTGAGTGAAAGAGAAGCTAGACACAAAAAAGTGTGTACTGTATGATTCCATTTATATGAAGTTCAAGAACAGAAAAACCTAACGTGTGGTGACAGAATCAGGAGAGCTGTTACCTCTGGGAAGGAGAGTGAAGGAGCTTTCTGGAGGTTGGAGGTCTTCTGTGTCCTGTTCTGAATGATGGTTACAGAAGCATGCACATGTGTAAAAATTCATCACGCTGTACATTTATGAGTTTTGTGCTGCACATATATTATTCCTCAATTTTAAAATTTTAATTTAAAAAGTTCATATAGCTGAAGAACTATCTTGCAGAAGTCAAAAAATATCTTGTGGAAGACAAAATTCTGTTTGGCTCCAGAGGGGAGGACCTCAACTAATAAAGTCCCCTGGTCAGCAAAAAGCGTCAACAGCAATATAGGGTTGCTCCTGGCACATAGCCTGGACAATGAGAGATGCTCAATAAATAATTACCTGGATGAATGAATGAGCAAATAAATGAATGAATGAAACAAGCAATGAAATAAATATGAACTGTGGAACTAAATTGACCAGTATTTGAATCCCAGTTCTACCATTACTGGCTATGAGATTTCAATCAAATTTCTTACTGAACCTCAATTTCCTCATCTCTGAAGTAAGGATAATTTCTTCCTTGAAGGATTATGATAAGGATCAAATCAAATCAAATAAAGGTTTCAACATTCATACTCACTGACTTAGCATTTCCACTTCTGGGAACTTATCTTACAGACACTCTTCCATAGCTGAATGAAAGATATGCATTCCATAAGAGGTAGACTGTTATCATCATCTTCACATCATCATCATCACCACATTATCCTCACCATCATCACATCATCATCACCTTCATCGTCACCATCATCATCACCGCCATCATCATTTCCATTATTGTCATCATCATCATCATCACCCCCATAGTCTCCATTAACAACATCCCCAAGAAGGATGCGTTGGAAAATTATATCCCAACAGATGCTGGGAAACCCCAGACTGGGATGCAGGAGAGGAGAGGGTCCAGGGCTGGAAGCTTGTGCAGGATGGCCTCCGCCGTCCCTTCAGATCTCAGATTCTGGTATTAGTCACTCTTCCCTTCATGGGCCCCAACTTAGTCAGGAGATAGACCAATGCGCCAGGCTCAGCCTTCCCTCAGAGCATTGAGGGAGCTCTCTCCTCCCTCTGGCTGTTGGTGAACTCCAGCGCAGCCTAGGGGCAATGCAAGGAACAGAGAAGGAAACCTAGGAGTTTCTCCTCTTCCTTCTTCCCCATCACACTCTCCAAGGTTCTCTCTGTAATGCAAGAACCCAGAGCTCAAAGGGAGTAGGAGATGTGTCATTCTAGAAGTGAGAGGGTAACAATGACAGTGCAGGTGAAGCTCAGCATGTGACTATCATCCACGTTTATTGCACACGTCCTGCAGCTGACTGGACAGTCAGTGGGTCTGTGTCTCAGAAATGTCAACGTGGCGCCCACCTCTCTAGGATCTTCTCCAGCTATTTTTACCACAGTCAAGATTGAGCAATACAAGAGCAACGACCAGCCAGACTGGCTAGATCCAAGTATTTGTCAATACTCAAGCACCACATTTAAAGTAGATGCATTTCATTATAAAGTAAATTATATTTCAATAAAGGTAAAAAAGGGGCAAAAGACAAATAGGCATGTCTTAAAAGAGGATGTCCAAATGGCTGATAAACATATGGAAAAGTGCTCAGCATTATTACTCATCAAAGAAATGCAAATTAAAATTACAATGAGATACTACTATGTACCCACCAGAATGGCTAAAATTAAAGACTGACAATACTAAGTATTGGCAAGAATGTGGAGCCACTGGCACTCTCATACATTGCTGGTGGGAGTGCAAATTTGTGTGAGCACTGGTATCTAAACTTACCCTCTCCCTAGGACCCAGAAATTCTACTTCCAATTATAAATTCAAGAGAAATGAGTGTGTGTGTCCATCAAAAGATGTGTACAAGATCTGTAGCAGCTTTCTGCATCAAAGCTAAAAACTGGAAATAAACCCAAAGTCCACCAACAGCTATTTGCCAGCTTTGTGGTCTTGGGTACGTTACTCAACTTCACTGTGCCCCAGCTTGTTCACCTGAAAAGGAAGATAATAAGAACCTAACCCATCTTGTTGGGCTGCTGTGAAGATGAAATTGGTTCAGATGAGAGAAGCGCTCAGTGTAGTATCTGGCAGCATCATGAGATGAAAACGGAGACCTGCCTTGGGAAAGGATATTTGAAGTTCTTGTCCTCTCTCCTGCTTGTGACCTTGCTGAAGTCACTTAGGTTCTCAGAGCCTCGGTCCTTAACCTGTGAAATGGGACTAATCACACCGCCTTGACTCTTCTCGGGGATGTTGAGGATCAAATACAAGAATGTGAAAAGGCTTCAAAAAGGGTGAAAAGAAGAGGGAACACAAGAGGGATAATATGGTCACACTGTGGCACAAACTGAAGTGGACAGGGTGGCAGCTATGAGAGGCTCTAGAATGCTCTTACCAGCAGCCACGTGGGCTGAGGAGAATCACCCCAGCAGCTGAGAGTGTTTGTCAAGGCTGCTGCCCCCACATCTAGCCTCAAAGCCTCTCCTGCCACCAGACAGTCAGAGCTTGGAGCACACACGCTGGGAGAGGGCAGCAATGCCTCTCTTGTTCTAGGACCCTCTTTCCCTCCCACAAACCCCGTCTCCACCCCAGGAGATGCCCAGGACACTGTGCTGAGAAAGTGGTCCTAGCTGAACCACAGCCTTCCTGGTGCCTCGGCTGTGATCACCTTCTCCGAGTCTGGGCCTGTGCTGGGAGCTGGATGAGAAGGGAGGACAAGCTCAGGAGGCCCCACCCTCCTGGAGGTCAGGGTGGCTGAGGCTAAGAGCCCAACACGCCAGACATGTATGAAATGATGGAACAATGGAGAACGGCATGTAATCAGGGAGCTCACAGTGGACTGGAATTAAGGAGGGCTTCATGGAAGAGGGGGACCTGAGCTGGGCTTTCAAAGTTAGGACAGCAAGACAGAGAAAAGGGGGAGTGAACAAGCCCAAGAATAGGCACAGAGCAGGCGTTCAATAAATATTTGGTGAATGAATGAATGAGTGAGTGAGTGAATATGGTGCCTATAGGAACTAGTGAGCCACTCTGGAGTAAGCCCTGAGAATTTAAATGCCTTCGGGGACCAGGTGGGCTGCATCAATGAGTAAAAGAGACGTAGTGTGAGATGATGGGGAGAGTCTGACACACTGGGAGTCCGCCGCCTGTAGGAGTCCACAGTCAAACGTGTTTTAAAATACTGTCAAGGCAAAACAACAACCACCAAAATAAAATAAACAAAAAAACCCTCTGCAGGCCAAAATTGGCTCCCAGATCCCCAGTTCACTCCTCCTCTGGTTTCCCTGGCAAGAATGTAGAGCATTACAAAGCAGGTCACATAAATGCCAGAGGAAGATGAGATTCAAAGGACAAGACCTTGGGGTCCAGAGCCCCAAGTGCCCTCCCCATATGGGCCACAGCATCTCATTGCAAGGCCCCAGGGTGGATGAGAGAAGGGTCAGGACTCCTCCCCACCCCTCAGAGCACCTGTCGGGCACTCTGCCTGACACAGGCCACATCACGGAGACCAGGCTGGAACGTGGCTCCTGGGATGTCCAGGACCTGGACAGTGTGGGCACTGCGGTTCTAGTCTATTCTGTGCCCCTAAGACTCTGACTAAGGGCAGGTTGCCTTGCCTCTCTGTACAGGCAGGACCCTAGTGTAATGCTTGCCCCATTTACTCTGAGGAGATGTAACTGATGCAATAGGGTAATCCATGAGGAAAGGGTTAGGTTGGAACCTAAAATTCCTCCCTCAAAGCAAGAGACATGACCCCCCCCACCACCCCAGTGTGCCCCTGCCCGTGCCCCTGGGCCAGGACCACACCTTTGGCCTTGTAGTACTCGTGCTCCAGCTCCTCCTCATCGTCTTCCGAGGCGTAGTTCAGCAGCTCCTGCTCGTACAGGGCTAGGAAGTCGATGTCTTTCTTTCTCCTCTTCTTCTTCTGGGGCATCATTTTGCCGGCTGCCCCTTCCTGGCTCTCGCTGGCTCACTGCGCCCACCTCCTTGGCCGGCAGCCTCTCTCCCTGAGCTCCCGCACCCACAGGCCTCCTGTAGCCTCAGGTCTGGGTGGGCCAGAGCCCACGCTTGAGTCCCCCGTGCCCACAGTGCTGCTCCTGCTCGCCTAAGCCAAACCTCGGTGCTGTGTCTCTCCCCTGCCTCTCTCCCACCCCTCTCTCTGCCACCCTCTCCCGGCCACCTCCTCCTGCACCTGCTCTGGGGTTTCTCCTTGGGCCTCATCACTTATTTATGGAGACTGAGGGCAGGGTGTCCTCCTTACCCCCCGCCTCTCCCCACCGGTTCCCTCTCTCCCTTCATAGAGAATCAGGTGACATTGAGCCCTTGGCATCTGTTTCTCACCTGGCCACACAGCAAGGGGGCCCCCTGGGACCCCTCCAGGCCACCCCAGGAGCAGGTGGGGGCCTCCCACCATGGAGATCTCCCTAACCTTACAGCCCTTGAGGGCTGTGAACTGCCTCCCCCCAGAGCTGGGACCTTCCTGAGGAGCACAGGGCCCCAAATCGGCCAACCTCCCAGGACTCAGAGGCCTCCGTTTCTCTCCATTATTCATGACCTCTGATCAGCTTACGGAGCAGGCAAGGTTCCTACTGGATCCTTCTCATTCTCTCTGCTTTCATCTTCTCAAGACTGCTGGATTCTGGAAGTGATCATTCGGCCAGGGGAGACCCACTGCCCTTCAGAGACACTGCTCTGATGGAGCAATCACACAAGCCACAAAGTGTGCACTGCGTCCTGAGTTACTGGCATTGCCAGGCCAGAGCCAAGGACGTTGGCGAGGCCACCACGTCCTCAGTGACCCCTTGCTCTGTGGGAACAAGGATCACCACCCCTGGTGCACTCTTAGGCTCCCAGGACCTATAATATGCCCACAGACAGTGGGCTTCAGTATGCATTTGTTCAGTGAATGAATGAATGAATGAATGCATGCACGCATGTGTACATGAACAAATTGCAGGCAGATCTATAAAGCAGCCGTGAAAACAAGGCCCACTGTTTCTGCAAGGAAAACAGTCTGGGCTGAAAAGAAATCACATGTTAAATAATATATTGGTAAAATGAGTGTTCCAGAACAGGTACCATTCTGAGAACATTTGGCCTGGAGAAGAGGACATTTCCGCCTTCGCAGATGGAACAGTTGTCCTGTAGAGCAAACACTAGACTAACCCGTGTGGCACAAAGGGCAGTGTGACGGCCACGGGTGGGGATTACAGAAAGGCAGTCTTCAACCCAATCCAAGAAGAAGGCTGGAACACTGAGTGCTGCCTGGGGTGACAGTGCCACAAGAGACGTGAGTTCTGGACGGCATCACTCGTCAGCCTGCAGCAGGGGCGCTCCCGCGCCTTTGTGGTTTTGGACCTCACAGCCCTCATCTGGCAGCTGGACAGTCTATGATGCTGGAGGGCAGATGCAGGCAGATGGTGGAGGAACCACGACAAGTCACCCAGCCAGGGGCCAGAGCCATGGGCCAGAGAAGAGTGCTAGCCAGGTCCAGGTTCTGCTGCAAAACCCGGCAGAGAGAGGGGTCTGTCCCCATTCCAGCAGGGACTGAGAGGAGAGCCTGTGCCAGCCGTGCCTGGGGCCCCGAGCCCGAGGCAGGATTCAGAAAGGAGGAGGGAGGTGGTCTGCAACAACAAGACTTTCCTGGTTCCTCCTTTATTTGTGAACTCCATGTCCCACACCTCTCTGCCCAGACCTGAGCCTACCTATTGTCCCCTTAGCCCCAAGCCCCAGCACCTAGAACCCCAGCTGCCACCTCCCCTTCCCTGTTCAGAAGCCTTCTAGAGGAGTCACAGAAGGTATCAAAGTGCTGCTCTGTGTCTCCTCCCCTCCTAGATGCTCTCTGTCAATGCCACCGTTTCCTAAAGTGGGATTTCAGGACTGCCTGGATTAGAGGCTCCAGAACTCATCAACATGCTGATTTCTTCCCCATCCCCAACCCCACCCCCCAGACCCATTACTAATCAAAATCTCAGAAGGTGAAACTTGGGAATCTACACTGTCGACCATCCCCTCTCCCCACTCCAGGGGGTTGGAAGGTTATATGTACTAAAATTTGGAAGCCATAGGAGCCTGTACCCACCTGGGTGAGCTCACTAACTTGATCGGCGCACCTGGGCTAAAGGGAGAGGATTAGCAAGCTTCCATCCCAGGGGTGCGCCGCCCCTGCTGCACGCTGGCGTCACCTGGAGAGTGTTTAGATGCTGATGCCTGGGCTGCACCCCCAAGACATCCTGATTTACCCAGTCTGGGGTGGAGCTCGGGCACCACCAGGAGGTTTGTAAAGCTCTCAGGTGATGCTAATGTGCAGCCGAGTTGAGGATCACTGAGCTCCCTCCCCAGGTAACTGGGGTGTGCTGATCAGGAGACTTCGAGAGGCGTCACAGAAGATGCCACCTGCTAAAGGTGCCACCTGATGAAGGTGCACATGTACTCTCACCCAGAGGAAGGACTCTAAGGGGGACTTCCAGATGGAGAGGAGAGGGTGGCTCAGGGACAGATGGAGAAGGACATCACAGCTGCAATCTGCTCTCATCCCTTCCCTGAAGCCTGGGGCAGCTTTGTCCTGCCCTGCTCTTTGGAGCCACCCCAAGTCCCCACCAGGGGAAGGCATTTCTGGCCCGAAGCGTCATCACCCAGGAAAGATCAACTTCACCTCCTCCCCTGTTCTGCTGAGGAACAGCGCTCGAGTCAGCGCAAAGTCTGCATGAGGAATAGGAGCGAAGTTTAATTGTGGGCGACACGCGCCCCCTGCTGGCAGCATGTGGTTTGACTTCTTGTTAATTCTACATTTGGATTCTTCAGAAGACCTTAAAGATTACTGGGAAATTTCTAGGGAAATATCATTTTGCGTGAGGATCCATTCAGAGGAAAAATAAAACAAAGTGCCCATTTTGCATGAGGGCCCATTCAGAGAAAAAACAATAAAATGTTTATTGGAATATTTTTTCAAAAAATTGAAATCAAGGTAATTTTAGAGACTCCCATGGCATTAAAACACAATGATTAAGAGAGCAGGGCCTGGAGCAACAGCAAGTGTTGACGGGAACATGGAGCAACTAGAATTCTTGTACTTCTGGTGGCAGTGTAAAATGGTACAGCCACTTTGGAAAAGAGTCCGGCACTTTCTCATAAAGCTAACCATACGTTTTCCCACACAACCCACAAATTCCACTCCTGGGTATTTACCTAAGAAAAATGAAAACATATGTCCACACAAAAGCTGCATGTGAACGTTCGTAGAAGCTTTATTCAAAATAGCCAGAAACTAGAAGCAACTCAGATGCCCATCAACTGGCCAATGGATGAACACATTGAGGTGCATCTTTGTGATGGAATGCTACTCAGCCATAAAAAAGAATGAAGTAGTGGTACATGTTATGACAGGGATGAACCTCAAAAGCATTATGCAAAGTGACATACTGTCTGATTATACTTGGGCAACATTCTAGAAGATATAAGACCAGACCAGCGGCCATAGGGCTGGGCATGGCGGGAGGGCACTGACCATAAGGGAGCACGAGGAGGCAGTGCCTCGCCTCAGGCCTCCACCATGTCTCTCCTGCTGACCCACCTCATCCACTGGCTTTCCATTTCCCTGTGAGAGCCTATCTGGGTCAGGCCCACACTGCAGACCTGACACTGACCTGACCCCCACCCCAGGATCTTTGGTGCGAGGATGCCGCACATGACTGGCTGGGGAAGGGTTCTCAGGGCACGCTTTGTAGACCCACTTCTCATCCCAGGCGGGGCCAAGGTCAGTGCCATCCAATCCTCCAGTCCAGGCTAGGCAGGAGGCCCTAAACTGTGTAGGGTGGTCACACACCCTAATTGATAAAGCTGACACGTGGATTCCCATCAGTTTCTTGATAAAAACAACAAAGGGCAGACAAGGTAATTATTGGGATCCCAAACCTCTGGTAATAGAAAAAGACCCATTTATCCCATTGACCATTTGCACGTGTGCACAAACGCATGCGCTTACACACAAAATTATCTCCTTGCAAATGGTCTCCTCTCCCTTCAAGTGCATGCTCCTGCTGCTGAGTGAATTCCCCTGAAGCTCGCCTTTCGGTATGTCACTCTCCACTTCAAACACCGTCACTTACACCTCAGTGCAAACAAATGTTATCAGCCAGGATCCTGGATCACAAGCAACAGAAACTAACACTGGCTAGTTTAAGTAGGAAACATATTTATTTAAAGCTCATGTCACGGGTGGAAGGGATCTCAGAATTTCTGAGAAGACTAAGAACTATGCTTAGGGGCTGCACACTCGAAAGGATGCCTGGAATTGGGCTTGTCTGGTGAGGACCCCACTGCCACCAGCACTGGGCCTGGACATGCAGTTTGGCACCAAGCTTCAGCACTGGCTGCCACTGCCCCTGCTGATGCCACCCTCACCAGAATGGACTCCGCTGCCTTCTGCCCATTCAGAGTCTGGGGCTTGTGCATCTGATTGGCTGAGCCTCAGTCATGTGCTCACATCTGGCTGCAAAGCAGGCTGGGAAAGTATTTGGCATTTTCAACTCTTACATTGGGAGCTGTGCTCGGTTGCCAATAGAATGACAAACGTCCCTGATGCTAACAGAACTCAAGCTCCTCCAGCCGACCTTGGAGGCCCTCTGTAATCTGACCCAACCTCCCCTGTAGGAAATCCACACTGTAGTTAAACTGAGGAAGTCTCTGTTTTTTTTTTTTTTTTTCTTAAAGAATGGCACCCGAGCTAACAACTGTTGCCGATCTTTTTCTTTTCTACTTTTTCTCCCCAAAATTCCCCCAGTACATAGTTGTATATTTTTTTTTAGTTGTGGGTCCTTCTAGTCGTGGCTGTGGATGCTGCATCAGCATGGTCTGACAAGCGGTGCCATGTCTGCCCGGTCCCATGTCTGGGATCTGAACCGGTGAAACCCTGGGGTGCCAAAGCGGAGCGCACGAACTTAACCACGCGGCCACAGGGCCGGCCCCAAGTCTCTGTTTTCTAAACACGCCTGGTGCTTTCCTCCTGCAAGCCTTAGTTCACTCTGACATTAGAGCCGGAGCGTGCATTCTTGAACTAGCCAGCTACTGCTACATAACAAGCAGCCACAGAAATCTCGGCGGCATGAGCCTTATTTCTCATGTCTGGGGCTCAACTGGCAGTGCTGCATCAAGCTACAGGACGGCTGCACGTGGCTGGGACAGCTCTGTGCTACATGGGTTCACTCTGGGGCCAGGTGGAAGGAGCAGCAGCTGCCCAGGGAAAGCTCTTCTCGTGGCCGTGGCAGAAGGGCAAGGAGGGTGGTCCTGGCCGTGCAGCTCCTTTGAGGCCTTCACTTCCATCACGTCTGCTAACATCCTTCTGCCAAGCAAAGCCACACACATGACTGAGCCCAGAGTCAGGGGCTGTAAAGGTATAGAGCAAAGGGTGTGGACACAGCAAGCGGTGAAGAACTGGAACCAATGATTCAATCTACCTGGATGACTTATCCCTCCCACCAGCCTGCGGTTCCTTCTGAGTCGGTCCTCTGTATCCCCAATGTCCAGGAGAGTGTGACTGTGACTCTCAAGAAATGTCAAGTGAATGAGCAAACTACTGGTGTGTGTGTGGTGGGAGAGGGGGCCTACGTAAGTGCCAAGAATAAGAGGACGTGTCCTGACAGCTCTGGCTTCCACCTGCGGCCTGCCACCCACCAGTTTCTCCCCCAAGGTAACCAGCTGGTCTGGCATCTCAAAATGAGCTACCTCCTATTCTGGGAGCAGGGGGGTGATGCAGTGTTGTGAGGTTGGTGGCTTTCCTGTTTCATTGAAATGTTAGTGCCCACAGCCATTTCAGGCAAACCTTCTCCCTGGTTCCAGCTACCTGGGGTATTAGAAACAGCACACTTCCACCACTTCTGTCCCCTCCAATCCACTCTGCTCAGAGCAGCCAGAGGGATTTTACTTAAAAATAAATCAGATCATGTCACTCGCCAGCGTATATGCTCCAGCGGCTTCCTATGCCCTTGGAATAAAATCCTGACCCCCTCCTCAAGGCCCACGGGCTCTCACTTCCTCATCCTCTCTCCTCCTTCCCCATTCTCCAGCGACCTGGCTCCAACCCGCCCCCATTTCCACCCAACCCTACTCCTCTTCCTGTCCAGATCAGAAAGCACACACACACCCCGTGGTCAAGGGCAAAACCCCTCACACCACATCTTTGGAGTCAGACCCCTCCTCTCTCTCCCCAGTGTCACTACCTTTGCTCCCCACCTTCTTCCTCTCACTGGGACCAAACCCCCTAGTTTGATGCCCAGCAAATATCCATCATCCTCACTGCACTCCTGCCAGCATCACTTTTTCAGAAAATTCATGCGGACACATTATTCCCTTGTTGCCCCGTCTCCTAGAAACCAAATTACCAATTCCTTGGCCCCATTTACAAGGGCTCCCCAAAATCTTGTGCCGTCTACTACTCCAGCCTGCTCCCAGTGCCCTGCACCCCACCCCACCCCGCCTGGCCACACTCACAAACTCTTTCATTCCTTGCTGACTTTCACACTCACACCCATCTCTGATGCCCTGCCCCTTCTCTGACTGGCAAGCCCCGATGCGTCATCAGGATCTGGTCCCTGGTCCCTTCTGTAATCCCCGCCTCCCTTTGCTCTTCTCTGGGTTATTGCACTCGGCTCACTGTTTTGTAATTAATTCTGTACAAGCAGGACTCGTGGCTGTGATAAAAAGCACCTTTCTTTGTGCTTGGTAAGGACAATCCTTCCCTTGACATTAAGATAAAATCTTGCACAGACCCTTGACTTTCCTGGTCACTAGCAGATCACTATAAGTGACAAACCCTGTCTCACGTCAGTAACCAGAACTGTGCGGTCCACCATGCAGTCTTCACGGAACTCAGACTTCTCCACTCCTCTCCCTGAGCCAGGCTGAGCTGCTGTCTATGGGGGAGGGCGCATCACATTCTGTCCTGCTCACCTCCTCCCTCCCTTTCTTGGATCTGAAGGTCTGACCCACGCCCCCATCCCACCCCACTGCAGAGTTAGGCCTCTCAGATGTTTAAGGCCCATGGGAACCTGTGTGGGTTTGCTCCCGGGCCCTACTCTGACTGGGCTCCCTTGACAGGGCCATGCCTCTCCTTCGAACGGACAGTTCCTAATCCAGCCTCAACTTCTGCCCCAGTGGTACACCTCACAGCCTCTTGCTGCCAAGGTCCCCTCGCCCTGGCACACCAGCCTCGTCAACAGAAATCCCTTCCTAAATGACCTCTGGCTGACCTTCCTACTACACATCCATCCCACCAGGAATCCATTGGAACTTTCCCAACTCAGCCCGATTCTGCTGCCCTGGGCCACTCTAGCTTCTCCAGGCCAGAGCGGGGCTCCAGTGCCCTGTGCCCCAACTGCAGGGAGTCCATAGCATGGCCTCTCGGTGGCTCCATGGAAGCCCATCCCACCAAGCCTGGGGTCAGGAGGTAGCACTGACCCCCATCCCACCACTCTTCCTTGAGAATGGGGCTCACAGTTCTCTGCACTGCAAATCCTTTTCAGAAATAACTATTCCAGGCCAGCCTGGTGGAGCAGTAGTTAAGTTCGCATGCTCTGCTTTGACGGCCCAGGGTTCGTGGCTTCGGATCCTGGGCGTGGCCTACATACCGCTCATCAAATCATTCTGTGGCAGCATCCCACATAGAAAATAGAGGAAGATTGGCACAGATGTTAGCTCAGGGACAGTCTTCCTCAAGCAAAAAGAGGAAGATTGGCAATAGAGGTTAGCTCAGGGCCAATCTTCCTCACCAAAAAAAATAATCAACTATTCTATTAACTCTCTGCCACCTCTTTCACATCTTCAGTCTGCATGAAGGGCCCAAGAGCAGTTTACCTGGTTTTTAGCTAATTTATCTGAAAATTTTGTACATGGTCTAGTGCCTCCCTTGGGAAGCAGCCTCCTCTGTGGCTTGGTGCCTTGTTTGAAACCTCCGATTTCATATTTTCTGACCTCCACCAAGCAACCCCATCCTCAGGGCCAGGCTGGTGTCTCAGCCTTCTGCGCCTCTGCTGAGAAAGCGTCACCCTTGACACCTCCTTCCCTCCACCCCCAACACCCACCCAATACACGTCTGGGTCTGCTTTCTTGTCTGCTTATTCTGTTTATCTCCTCTGGAGCTCTCAACTCTGTCCCTTTGCTCCTTCGCCCCTGCACCCCCTGCCCCAGTCCTCGTCACCATAAGTAGCCTCCTAACTGCTCCCCAGCGAGTCCACACTCCACGTCACAGCCAAGGGAGCTTTTTCAATGAAAACCTGACCGTGTCCTCTTCCTCCTTAAAATCCTTCAAGGGCGCCCCTATTCTCTTAGAATCAAAATCAACACCATTAACCCGGCCCCCCTCTTCCGCACAGGGTCTTGCTCCCATCCAGCCCTCCAGATCTATCCCCCACCATGTTGCCCCTCCCTTCCCTGGCAACAGCCTCTGTCTGGGATCCCAGGCTCTCTCCCCACACAGGGCCCTCTGCCTGGACATGCTTCCCCCATACCTCCACCCCTACCTTCACCTGGTTAACCTGTGCTCATCCCTCAGCTCTCATCTCAATGGTCTCTTCCTCAGAGGAGTGCTCCTTGGTGATCAACCTCAGGTCAGGGCAACCCACTGAGCCCCTCACAGCACTTATCTGCTCCTTTGTAGCAGTTTCTGATTAAACATTGAGCCATGATTTTTTTCTTTTTTTCTGTGAGGAAGATTGTCCCTGAGCTAACATCTGTTCTAATCTTCCTCTATTTTACATTTGGGACTCCGCCACAGCATGGCTTGATGAGCGGTGTGTAGGTCACACCCAGGATCCGAACCCACAAACTCCAGGCCATCGAAGCAGAGCGCACAAACTTAACTACTATGCAACCAGGCCAGCCCCAAGAGAAAGATGATTTTTTTTGGTGAGGAAGATTATCCCTGAGCTAACATCTGTGCCAATCTTCCTCTACTTTTTATGTGGGACACCACCACAGAATGGCTTGATGAGAAATGTATAGGTCTGTGCCTGGGACCAGAACCTGTGTACCTGGGGCCACTGAAGCAGAGCATGTGAATATAGCCACTATGCCACTGGGCAGGCCCCGAGCTGTGAAATTTTTTGATTACCTCTGTTTCTCTGGCCAGACTCTATGTCTTGTGAGAGGAGAGGCAGCGTATGCTTTGCTCATCCTTGTATTCCCAGCTCCCCAGATAGCCTGGTCCAAAGTCGGGGTTCAAGAAATACTTGTTGAACGAATGAATGAAGGGACAAATAGTGTGCATCTGCTAAGTGTTTATTAAATAAGTAAATGAAATACATTCAACTTCTGTCCTCCAGCTCATGGATACATTCATTCATTCATTCAAAAATATCTATGGAAGTCCTCCTTCCCTGACCCTCAGCTATTTTTCCTGCAGTGATAAACTGGAACGCAATGCCTAGGTCCCAGGGCTGACCCTCGAACAGCATCCACAGGCCCCACAGTTACTTACTTAAGTGCCTGGCATTGTACAATTGTAATCAGGAAACATCTTACAGCTGGTACTGAAATTTTCGAGGGTGGAAGGTGAGCCGAGATCCGGGCTCCCCTCCAGCAGGAGACCAAGCACACAGAGAACGCTTAAACTGCTCCAAAGAGAAAATGACAGACATGTGTTCTCCGTGGAGAGGGAGCTGGGGAGATGAGAACATGGAGGCAAGCAGGGCGATGAAGAGGGGAAGCCAGAGAGGCAGGCTGAGGCTAGGGCCACGGGGAGGCCACGGTGGGAGGTTGGCCAGGGGTTGGGCTGTCCAAGGACACGTCAGCCCGGAACACCAAACGTTCTGTTTGAGGTTGCTCATTTGGAAGTGATTTCCATCCCTTTCCCATCTCCTCCCAACATACTCTGGCATGCATTATGTGATCATCGATATCAAGGAAAGGGCCGCACCTAGTATCTGGGCGGTGGAGAGACATAAGACAGAAATGTGCTCCAAAGCGGCAATTTGAAGGCAGAGCGATCATGAAAACATCCCTGGGAATTTGCAGAAATCACAGGCAAGACTTTGGACTTCCCCACGACACAGATTGAGGGCACCTAAGCCGTCTTAGCTACAGCTCCTGGGGCGGGCAGGCCCCAACCAGGGGTGGCTTGTGCATGAATTAAAAAAAAGGTTTTTTACGTAATCCTATTTTAAATAGGAAATTAGCATTGAAAAAACTTTTTTGTTTTGTGTTTATTTTAAATAAGAGGCTAATTAGTGCTCAGAGGCCTTGGATATGACTCTGGACCTTGACAGAGCTACTTTGCTTAAAGAGAGGCAGGTCTGTGTGGCTAATTGAGCCTGTTTCCGGGTAGGAACACATCTCAAACCCCACCTGCTCCTGCAGCCCTCCAACCTTCAGGGGCCCTCCCCACCCCCATGAGCCTGTGGTCCCCTCTCCACATCCTCCCACACCCTGTGCACTGCCAATTCAGCACTCCACTAGATGTGGTCTGCATCTGGTCTCTGAGCCCTTCCTGCGAGCCACCTGCCCCCCTGCTTAGACTGTCACTCCTGCCGGACACAGACAGGCCTCTTGATCCTCACGTACCCCCGACACTGCCCAAAGATATGCCCAGGATGGCCGTGCGTTCCTCGAAAGACCTGGTGGCTTCCCCACATCGGGCTGTGCTGCGTCAGCCTCATCCGGCCCAGTCCCCAAACACAAACACACACATGCCCACGTCCAAAGAGTTTGCTAGATGAACCATTCAACTGGTTTTATTGGGTGGAAATTGAGGGCTTTTCAAACACAGTGACAGATACAAATTACCCTGATTATGTTCTCAGGCATAGGTCACAGTTATCACTTCAGACTCACTCAAGGACAACCACACACAGGCTCGAATTATGCCGCAGGAGTTTGTATGAACCCTCCTCCCAGAACAACATTGCATGAACATACGATAAGGGCTGCAGCCCCACCTCCCCACACACACTCTTGGGAATGGTACAGAGCATCTCTCTCCAGGACGAAGGGAGGGAACAAATCAACAGAGCAAGAGAGGGATTTTTTTAAGCAATGCCCCAGCTCCACACACAGATGGAGTTTGTCCACATCCCAGCAAATGACATCTCGGTCTCCCTTTTCTTCTCCAGTGGGAAAGGCTCTACAGAGCGCAGTGCAGCGTGATTCAGCTCTTGGCAGAGGAAAGCAAGGGAGGGACGGGGCCGAGGAGCACCCGGACGTCATGACCATGTGCACTCCATCTTCACACATAGGAGGCCACTGAGGGATGAGTCAGTGCCACCAACCCATCAGGTACAAACTCCGCTGGCTGCCTTCACGTGAGCCCCTCCTGGAAACTGACATCAAGCCTGGTTGAAGCCACATGCAGGCGCAGGGCAGTGGGCACGTGGCTGCAGGGCAAAAGGTTTCTACAGTTCCTCTGCTGACGCCCACTGTCCGTCCTGTCTTCACTTTGGGAGCAAGGTGGCATGAGATTGACTCCAAACTGCAGCACTGAACAACCCACTGTATGCTCATTGAGTTAAAGTGTTAGTTCCAAAAAAAAATACATATACACATATTTCACAGTTCAAACAATACAGCTTTGAAGAAGAGTTATGGCTTTCTGAAGGGAGGTCAGTCCTGAAAGGGAGTCCGCAGGCCACCGAGCCCCCACCGCATTCTTAAAATGTGTGTGCAGAGTGTGGGAGCCCCAGGGAGGACCAGCTGCCCCACAAAGTGGCCTTGGGCAGAGGGACTTGTTCAGAAGCCAGCCACAGTGGGGGCCGAGGGTTCTGCTGGAGAAGATGCAGGAGGGCTGACTCCCAGGTAGGCTGTCAGGAGCTGCCACTGGGGAACCCACCAGCCTCCTCCCCAAGGGCCACAGCACCAGGGGGCTGGCATCACCAGGCCTGATGCCAACTCCCTCCACGCTCCCACTTTGCTCAGGCCTGTGGCCTTGGGTGACTCTCTGCCAAGTACAACTGCTTCCCCTCCCGCCCCACCAGGGACAGCCACCCAAGGCTGCTGGCTTTCGGTGCCCAGGGCCTGGGGCCCAGAGAGGAATGAATACCAACAGGCCCTTCCACACAGATGCTGGGCAGGGCGTGAGGCCAGGAGTAAAGCCCAGGCCTGGACCAGATTCCAAACAGCCCAACCACCATAGAGGGAAGAAAACAGAAGGGTCTCGGTGGCTCGAGCAGGACACTGGCCACCTCCCCTGCCCCCGGGGAAGCATAGGCACCCAACCCCAGAGCTCCACGACCAACCCCATGTGACCTGAGGCACACCACTGTCACCTTTCTGGCCCTCAGTCAAGTAGAGATGCCACCACCTGCCCCACCCTCCTCGTAGGGATACAGTGAGGCTGGGGGAGAAAATGGATGGTGAAGGTGTTTAGAAGGTAGAAGTATTTCCTGCAGGGGAAAGAAAGTCGTATCCTTAAATTCACAAATAAACTTAGGCCTGAGTACTGAGGGGCCGGCTCCAGCCCCCACGGAGGTCCCAATCCCCCCTCCCACGTGCCATAAGGAGGCCACAGGTGGAGGAAGGATGCAGAAAGGTTCCCCTGTCACCTCCATTGACCAGGCTGCACGTTCCTTTTAAGGTAGGAAGGGAGAAGGGGCACTTCCCCCTCCTCCTGTCTTTTTTCTCGGGGGAGGGGGGTAGCCAGAGAGAATCCCCAAAGCCAGAGGGAAAATGCAAGGCCAAAAGAGGGAGGTCACCCATCTCATTCATCCGGCATCAGCAGACACGAACTCTCTCACCCTCCTGAACTTCAAGATAATGGAGGGAGTCTTTTAAGCACCAAGATTTCTATGAAGGTCTTTTAAGTGTTTAGGGATGGAAATAATGCTCAAGGGGCTGAGATGCTCCTCTGGCTTCTCACACAGAGCAGTGAACGCTGTTGGAGGGTTTTCGTACCTCTGTACGGCTGTGCACAGGGCAGGGTGAACTGACTTGAAATGCTTTGTTGAGACCTCGGCGTTGTTTGCCCCTCCACTAAACTATTTGCTCCTCCACTAAACGGCTCCAGATCACTTGGTGTTTTCTGAGATAGTTTTGGTCTTTTTAATGCCATTACTATTAGGCTATTAGCTGCCACTTCTTGCTCTATCTAGCACCTGTTATCAGTCTCTTAGTTTGCTTTATTATTAGGAACCAGAACCAAGTTCACTAGAATTAACTTTAAAATTAAAGTGACCACCGTGAGGGATCTGCTCTCAGCAAAATGTTTGGCCTTTGATACAGAGCTTTATAGCATCTATTTCAGGGGCTCAAAATTAATTTTCCTTCACCTGAGTCCCCAGCTCCCCCGGGGCTGAGTGAACTTGCTGGATAAGTGGTCCTGGGAAGTGAGGGGTGCTCTGACCTTGTTTCGGTAAAATAGTAACGATTTTCTCCTTTATCAAGCCAAGATGTTCAGGGGTTCTTATAAACTTTGCGGCTGAATGCGTGATTCTGAGCTGCCGTGGGAATAAAGTTCTCACTGGGAACACACTGCTGGGGCGTCTTCAGAGGGAAGGGGCAGAGGATTTGCCTCCAGTTGGAGAGAGAAGAGATTGAGGCTAGAACCAGGTACTAACTAGCTGGTTTCAACGTGAGCCTTTTCCAAAGCAAGGTGGGAAAGGAGGGAAGTGTCGTCACAGGACCAGCATCAGCCTCGCTTGGGAGCTGGTGAGAAAGGTTCCACGCCAGGTTCACCAAATCAAAGATGGCGGGTGGGGTCCAGAATCAATGAGCTATCCCAGAGATGCGGACGCAGGTTCAAGTCTGAGAACTGCCGACCTAGAAGAGCGGGTCTCAACCTTGGATGCATGTTCAAATCACCCAGAGTTTGAAAAACCCTAATACCCGGGTCATACCTCAGACAAGCCAGGTCAGAACCTCTAGGGGTGGGGTCCAGGCACAAGGATTTCTTAAACCTCTTCAGATGACTCCAATGTGCAGCCTCAGGGCAATGAGTTGCAAGCAGTGTGCAAAGAACCACTTAAGGAGATTCTTAAAATAAGGATACAGGGCCCCAGCCCCAGGCCAACTGAGTCCGATCCCCTGGGAAAGTGAGGACCTAGCATGGGGGTTATTTTACAAAGATCCCCCGGTGACTCTAACGTGCACACAGTGTTGAGAACCACAATTCTAGAAGAAATCAAACTTTTACCCCAAAGCTGAGCAAGTCATTTAGTTGAAGTAAATGAGTTACTTGGTTGCCAAGGGAACCATCCCCTGACTGGAAAGAGAGAGACAGTTACTTTTCTGGCTTTTGTGCCAAGAGCTAAGTCATGGTAATATATATTTCTCTCTTTCTCTTTTTTCTGAAATGAAAAAAAGATGGTTCACAGAACAGACTACGCAGGGGAAATATGTAAACACTTATAAAAGATGGGCAGGACTGCTGCCTCTCGGGGCACTGGCTGGCCAGGAGAGCTGAGCCCAGCTAGCAAAGCAAGACCAGGTCCGCTCTGGCCCACAGCAAAGGGGCCAAGGTCGCCAGAAGCCAGGGACGGACCAAGGGCCCAGGACAACTGCTCCAGACAAAAACTAAAATCACAATTCTACTATAGGGACACTGAAAACAGTTAATGTCCTTTGAGAACAGCCTGTACATAAGTGATTCTATATGAAATAAGCCAGTCACAGAAAAATAGGTACTGTATGATTCCATATATATGAGGTACCCAGAATGGTCAAATCCACAGAGACAGAAAGTAGGATGGTGGTTGCCAGGTATGGGTGGAGGGGGAAGCGGGGATTTGTCCTTTTAATGGGTATAGAGTTTTAGTTTTGCAAGATGAAAACGGTTCTGGAAAACTGGTTGCACAACAATGTGAATGTACCTAACACCACTGAACTGTACACTTCAAAAGGGTTAAGATGGTAAATTTTATGTGTATTTTGCCACAATTAAAAATAGAAAAAAAAAAACACAGAATCTCTGAGTGTTGAGGCCTAAACAGATTTTGTAAATGTTAGAGATTCCTGAGCAGTTAATTTTTGTCGCTAGTTTAATAGCGGGTTATATTTTATATTCTTATTTATAGAAAACCCAGAAATTGGGTTGTGTGCCAGATTCTTGTTTTCACTCCTTTCTCGCTTGAGGCTCTAGTCTGAATTTCAGGCCAGACATCACCACTCGCCTGGCAGCAGCCACTGAACCGCAGGCAGTGACGAGCGCGGCTCTCAGGCGGATGCGTGCTCCAGGACCACCCGGGGATGGCGCGCCTGCTGGTTCCAAGTCCAGAGGCTGGGGTTTAACAAGCTCCCCGGGATTCTGACACAGGGATCTACGGTCCACCCTTTAAAGACCACACCGCTTTATCAGGATGCCTCGGAGGACGCACTCAACCTCTACACACTGGCCTGGCTTGACCAGAGCTCCAAAGAACAAGGGAAGGCACACTCTGGCCATCGGCACACCCCTAGCCTGGCCTCTTCTGGCCCCTAAGCCACAACCAGCCTCCTGCGGGAGAGGTGCCCTGGCTGTAGTAAGAGAGGCCAAGGTGTGTGGTGAACTCAGAGCAGCACCATCCCCTCCCCACAAGGAAAGACCCCCCCCCCCCCACCCAAGCTCCTGGCCTTCCACTGGGCATCTGGAGCAGATGCTTTGCAAAGCTCAGCTCATCCGTTTCCCAGCCAATAAATACAGCATCTTCCACTTGTTTTTGTGACATTCTTGATAAGTCCCTGATATACTGCTACCCAGCCTGCAGCTCAGCACAGCAATACAAGATCCTGACGAATCTATATTGTTTTGAGGAAAGGAAGAAAAAAGGAAACCTTTCCCTGTTTTGTTTAAACTAGAGAAAGAGGGTTGTTAGCGGGCAAGAAGCAGATACACGATGACAGTAGGGGGCGAGTGGGGAGATAATGGGGGGAAACATGAGGGTATCAGAGACTGCGTGATGCAGCCAGCCAGACACCAGCCAGCCAGCCACAGAGCCCCAAGCCCCCTAAGGACAGGCAGGGGAGTCTTCACATAGTTCAGTGCTTCCCACATGGAAGATACTAGGCAAAAAAATAATCAACGGAGGACTCTCTTAAGCTAACAATTTCCCCAGGGTGTTACTCGGTTTATTAATGGGGTCTTCTGAACCGCTGGAGCCCACCAGGTAACCAGAGACCCCATTGCTATAGTAAACACGTGGCTCTGTGCCAGTGCTGGGGCACAAAGATAAGCCAGATACGGTGCTTTCCCTCAGTGAAAGGATGGACCCTCGGCCAAGGACACAGGGATGCCCATGTGTGAGCAATGAGGACGTCTCGACAGAAGTCAGTGATGGGTGCTACAGAAGCACAGAGGAGAGACTGCCCAGCCCAGGTTCACGGAGGGGAGGACACAGGGGCCAAACCTGACATCATCTGCAAAAGTGATAGGATGAAGGGGAGGAGAGAGGGAGGCAGGAGTAGGGGGCCATTCCAGACATTTCCACCAGCTTGTGCAAAGGCACAGCGCCTGGAGGAGGATGAGGGGGCGGGGAGGTGGCAGGAGGGTCTCTTGGAAGGTGAGTGAGTCAGCTTGAGACATGCCTGCACGTCTGGGCAAGGCATCTAGACTATATGGTACAGATGGGCAATGGGCTCCTCCAAAGGTGTTTCCAGAAGGCAATTCTCTGGAAGCAGAAAGATCAGTCAGAAGGACCTGAGTTTAGGGCAGTGGGGATGCAGGTAGGGAATGGATTCAAGGGATATTTATGAGTCTGAATTAACGAGATTTGGTGCACAAATGGACATAGAAGGTGAAGAGGAGGAAGAGCCGAGCGTGACCCAGGTTTTGGGCTGAGAGGCCAGCGGTGCAATAGAGCCATCCACTGGGGGATGATGGGGGAGGGGGAGGGCAGAGGGAAGCTGCGCTCATTGGGTGTCTAGGATGTGCCAGGCACTGTGCAACCTTATCTCACTTAACCCTCGCCACAGCTGGTGGGGCTGGCACCCTGGCCTCACTCCTCAGATGATAAATCAGAGCCTCCAGGGGCTCTGGCAGCTCCCCCAAGGTCACCCAACTAGTTAGCGGCAGAAGGCAACTCTGAGTCCAGATTGTCCTTTTAACTCTACCAGTTGAGGACATGCTGAGGTTTGAGATGCTGTGCAGGTATAGGGTCCAGGAGGCCACCGTGAGCACGCTTCTGATGCTCCAAGGGAGAAGTGGCCTGCAGGTAAGGGGTTTAGATGCAAGGACAGGAGATATTTGAGGCTGTGATTAGATGAGATTTCTGCAGGAAGACTCCTAGAAAGAGAAGAGAACCCTGAGGAAGCTTCACAGAAGATGAATCAATTAAAGAGCCCGAGCAGGAGCATTCAGAGATAGGAGGCAAGTCGGGAGACGGTGGTTCGTTAGGAAACAAAAGAGGAGAGGACTCAAAAAGACCAGCGAGGTCACTCCCGTCACACGTCACAGGGATGTCAAGGATGAGGCTTGAGAAGTGTCCACTGCTTTGGCACAACCATCTTTCTCCTGCCCACCTTCAGAATTCAGGATTGACTCCTGCATGCCCTTGTCCACCTCACCCCATAATCGTCCCAGAGCTGGGACTTCCCAGCTCTCAGCACAGCTCCTATGTGCGCCTGTGGGACTGTTGGTTCAGTGTCTGGACACGCCCACCGCACCGCGAGCGCCAGGAGGACGCGGGCTACCTTGTGCTCATCACTAGTTCCCCCGCACCTAGCACAATGCCTGGCACAGGAGGAGAGCTCAATAAATATGTGTTGAACGCCTGGCTGAAGCCAGCTCTGTGCTCTCCCTCAACTGTCAGGAAACGCTGCCCCTGCCTCCTCCCCACGCTCAGCAAAGTCAAGGGCGATGAGATGCCCGTTCTCTGCGACACCAGGCGATCAGCGAGCACAGTTGCCGCAGCGGCATTGCTGAACCATCTCAGAGGCTGCATCTGACCTTGAGCCACCTTCCTTTCTGCTTGGCTAAGCACTGAGTCGTTTACTTGTTTTTGCTGCCTTTCAACCCTGGAGCAGTGGGTTTAGCACAGATGAAGACACGACGGCTGTTTTTTTTTGTGGGGAATCTATTTCCCTTAAATAAGAACTTAACTGGTAGTCTGCACTGCGTGGCGGGATGGTGACTGGGACTGCGAGGGACATGGTGGCAGCTTCTTGAGTCAATGCCCACGTCTCTCTGAGCCTTTGAAAAAAGTTCTTCCTACAAACATTGGCTGCAGGAGCAAGGGAGCCTGGAAGTCAGGAGACTTCTGAGTCCCACTTGAGGCACTAGCTGGCCACGTGGCCTTGGGCAAGTCACTCAGCATGTTGTCATTTAACATGTACCCTTTCTGGGCATCTCTCCTCACCTGCAAAATGCGGAGATGGCCTCAGCTCCCCTCCAGTGCCAGAAGGGCACACATTCTACTGCGGGTGGGTTAGTGCTGCTCCCAGGGTGGGGTTGGGGGAGGACAAGCAGAGACTGCCTCCTGGACCCATGACAGCCTCCTAGAGCACTTGTCCCTAGAGCAGGGCCCCGCACCACCCTGCAGCGGCATCTCGGTCAGGATCCCTCTTGTTCCAGCCCCGGCGATGCTGGCTAGGAAGCAGCCAAGACAGAGGCTTGGAGCACGGGCTTTGGTGTTCTACAGACCCGGTGCAGTCTCTCCGTTGGGTGCCTGACCCTGGGCAATCACTCTGAGCCTCAGTCTCCTCACTTGGCAGTGGGAGCTTTCTTACCTAAGGGGTCTTGTGATGACTACAGGAGATAATGCCAAGAAAGTGCTCAGTGTAGGGCCTGACACAGAATGAGAGTGTGTAAATCTTAGCTATTATAATAAATATTATTTATGGCTTAGATTCATACATCATGAATGCCTCAAAAAAAATTAGAAATTATAGAGACCCTAGAGATCTTTGCTAAGCTTCTAGTTGTAGAGATGAGGAAGCTGAGACCCTAAGGCAGAGGAAGGACTTGTCTTAAGGCCGGTAGGCAGACATAGGACCATGAGTCAGGAGTCCCAACTCCTACATGGGATGGATCCTTAGGCTCCATCCCAGCTCTTACGAGGGCCCTGGTTGGGGCAGATGCCTTCTCATGACACCCTCAGCCGTGAGAACCCTGAGGGCTGACTTAGCAAGGATCCTGTCCCCAACCACTGCCCCACCTGGAACGTAAACATCACCCAGAGGGCTTCCGGTAGAGGGGTCTGTCCACAGCAGCCACTCATTAGAGCCCCAGGCATGACTCGACCCAGGTCACCTCCCTGTTCTGGGCCTGTTTCCTTAAGTGTGACAAAATGGTCTTTAAGAGCCTTCCAGTTCTGGTATTCCATGGTCTCAAGAACTGGGTTCAATGAACCACAAATGGCTGGAAACCTCAGTTAACTAGAATCTTCCCCAGAAGCTCTTAGGACAAACAGGCAGAGCCCAAGAAAGCATAACCATCCGCAGTCCTTGCATACTTTTTCCTATTTTACCAAGCACTTGAGCCTATTTTGTCTCATTGGTTGCTTTCCTGCTCTTACAGACAAGCAGACTGAGACTCAGAGCAGCCTCAGGTTTTCCTAGTTGATATCAGGGCTCAGAGCAAAGGTGAAAGGTCAGCAGCTAGAACAGTGTTGTGCATGGAACACACATTCCTTAACAACCCACCAACATGAACCACAAATCAAGACGAAGAGGTTTTGCTAAGACAGGAGCCTGGGATGGGGAGCCCGGAGGCCGGGGACAGCACTCTCCTCTGTCTGTCGCTGGCTGGGGCTGTTGCTCTGCCTGTAAAGAGGTGATGGGATGGAAGTCCCCGCCCCCTGTTGTCCTCTCACAGTTCCTCCTCCTCCTCAGACCACCCAGCATGGGGGGCTGGAGTCTGTTTATGGTCAGCCCTCCACCCCGAGAAGACAGAGATTCTGCCTTTATTTGTCATCATGTCCCAGAGAAAAGCAGAAAAGGCTTCTGGAAATGTTTAAGAGAAGGACGGAAGAAAGGAGGGAGGGAAGAAGGGAGGGAGGGAAGAAAGGAGGGAAGGAGGGAGAGAGGGGACAGGAGGGGGCCAAAAGCCCTCCAGCAGAACATTCTATGATTCCACAAACCTAAGTTCTAAGGCAATTCACCATCAGGGTCTCTTAGGCACAGCCGCATTAATGGTGGAACCACCACGGGGGAAGCAAAGAGAATGAATGTCAGACGTGAAATGACATGTTAACCCGTCAGCCTCGCTGAAATGACAGCTAACTTCCCAAAGTGCAGGCCTATGGGTCCACATGTTCAAGGCCGCCAGGCTGTGCCATGTGGGAAGTCCTGCCTTTCCAGCTGAACCCTCCGTGATGCTGGTGTCAGAGGCCATGAGGCGCTTCTATCTGCTACGCTCACCAGTTACATGTCAGCACTTTCCAGCCCGGAGCCTTACGGTTCCAATTCAGGAACACGACAGAGCAGGATTCTGCAGAGTTCAGGAACATAGAGGGGAACAGATCTTATAAATAACTCCTGGTTAAAACAGCTGAAAATAAGGAGACAGAAAAGGAAGCAAATCGCTAAGCACTTATTCAGTCAATAACATTGGCTTGAAAACCTTAGTGCAAATGGCTGGTCAGGTTTATTTCCTTCTCATCAGAAGATCAAATGCAGGATTGAACCTGGAGGCACCAAGACTGTGTGTCTGAGGATGTATTTGGAGGGTGTGGCTCTCCTCAGCTGATGGTCTCTCAGGGAAGATCCTACCACACAGGCCTTGCATTCGATCTCACTGCATCACTTAACAGACTCCGTCAGTTGGAGTGACCTTGGTCAATAAGTCCCTGGACCTCTCTGAGCCACTCCAGGAACGTCTGGCTGCTGGCTTGGCCTCTAAGCTTTGAGATTCTAGATAGCAATTCATGGCTGAGGCCTCGGAAGAAACTCAGGAATCCAAAAGTCTGAATTAAATATTGACCATGCTCACAGGTTTGGTCTCCCTCTTTTCCATTCTCTGTAGGGCCTTCCTTTAGCTGCGACAAGGCCGTTATAGTTTGTGCTCTCTGGGATGCTAAAATTGAGTGGAAATGTGCTTTATTCACTTGCAATCCCCAGGGCTCAGATCGTGAGGCGTGGGCCAGCAGCATGCTACCTGTGGGCAGGGCAGAGACACAGGGCCCAGGCTGAGGCTCAGGACGCCTAGCGCAGAGCTCACTCTGCCCCAGCCGGATTCCTGCCTCCCGGCCCACAGGACCCAAGTACGGAACTGAACTACGGAGGGAGTGACAGCCTTACCGCCCGGCCCTGGCACTGCCCGGCGCAACAGTGAGAGGAGGAGAGAGGTTCTGTCTGCCGAGCACGGCTGGCCGCCCCGCCGCCCTCAGCAACAGCTGCAGGTGCCCGTGTGCACGCGGAGGATGCCGCGGCTGTGCAGGTGCAGGAAGTTGAAGATCTCCGAGGGCATGGCGTGGAAGCCCGGGCGGGGCTTGACGTTGTCATAGTAGTGGTGGGTGATGTAGAGGCCCGAGGGGTTCATGGGGAAGGCCCAGAAGCCGAACAGGTGCACCTCCTCGCAAAGCTCGAGGGCCGCCGTGGCCAGGATGAGGCCGGTGCTGATGCGCTTGGCGCGCACGCCCAGGCTGAGCCAGTAGCGCGACACGTTGACCAGGTACTGCGGGTGGAAGTAGTAGACGGCCTGCGGCGACTCGAAGTCGTCGAGCACGTACTTGACGCGGATGGACACGTCGGTGTTGCGCGTGTTGTAGAAGGCTGGCAGCAGCACCGACGCGTTCTCATATACCTGCAGCACGCGGTAGAACGGCCGCCGCCACTTCTCCAGCTTGTGGAACCTGCCGAGGGGCGGGGGCGCGAGTGAGAGGGTCGGCCGTCCTGCCCCGGGCTCTGTGCCCTCACTTCCCCCACCCCCCTACCCTAGGCTCTTTCCACTGGACACAGGGGACTCCTGTCACCTCAGCAGGTGAACGTCCCGCCTTCCTGGGGACCGTTAAATTTTTCTAAGAGGGTGTGGGAGAATGCAGTCTGGACCCAAAGGGACAAATATCTAGTGTGAGGTTGCAGGGGGAGGTCAGTGCTTAACCCAAAAGGTTGAGGGTGGACCAGGGTGGGCTCGGACGGGAGTGGCCAGGGAGTGAGGGCTTTCACCTGTACTGTCTTCCCCAAGATCCCCAATGAAGGACACCAAACACAGCTGCCTGTCCTCCCAGCCGTTCCTTCCCCCAGCCTCTCACTCACCTTCTTCTAAACAGCCCTCCGGTGGGCTCCTCTCATACCTGTCTGAATGCTCCTTCACTCCGCTGACTCTGGAAATGCTCCCCGGCATCTGACCCAACCTAACAACTCCCCTCCTGTCCTCTCCTGCGGTGCCCTCTCTTACCCTTCATCTGACCTGGAGGTGTGACTATGCCAGGGTTGGAGTTTTAACACATTAACCCCCTCCGCTGGGGCCTCGCAGACAGACTCTGGGAGGAGAGCCAGGGGCGGTGAGATCTTTGCATGCAGCTTCTCCCCAGTGCTGCCTGGACACACCCCTTAGGGAGCTGCCTGCCAGTCACACTCTAGAAAGCTCTCTGGCCCATCTCTAGTAAAGACAGTCTAGACCAGCGTTGTCCAAAAGAAATATAACGCAGGCCACATATGTAGTTTTAAATGTTCTAGTAGGCACATTTAAATAAGTAAAAAGAAATGGGTGAAATTAATTTTTATAATATATTTTATTTAACCTGATATACCCAAAATACTATCATTTATTTCATCATGTAATCAATATAAAAATTTAATGAGATATGGTTTATCCTCTTTTTCATATTAAGTCTTTGAAATCGGGTGTGCATTTTACGATTATAGACAGCACATCTCAATCTGGATACCCACATTGCCAATGCCCAGGAGACACATGTGATGAATGGCTACCATATTGAACAGCCTAGGTCTAGAAAGAGGGCCACTGACCTCTCTGTGATGATGCTGGGGTTCACAGTGACCACATCCGTCTTCACCCCGACATCCATGGTGTACTTCTCCGAGATGGGGGGTAGATTGCATCTGCAAAAGAGGCAAGGCAGCCTGACTGCATGTGGTGAGTCATTCTAGATGGAGCTGGGGAGTGGGCAAGGGTGAGGGTGCAGGGAGGGAAGGGATGGTGACCATTTGAGCAGAGGGATACAGAGGAAGCCAGCTGGGTGGGTTCTCTATGGCCTGAGCATGGAGGGGCAAGTTCGACCCCTTCCCCCACCAACCCTCAGTGGCCCAATGATTGTGGATCCGTGACCCATGAGATCCCATTGCAGCCTCAGCCCAAGTCTCTTGGCTTTAGGCTCTTATTTTCAACTCATCTTCTTTATCCAGGCTAAAGATGTAAGCAAGGATCCCCAAAGAGATAAGACGGGGCTCTACATAAGGAAGAAGAAATACAGGGACCAGTCTCTAGCTTAGTTAAACAGGGTGAAGTCAATACTGGTCAGCCATGAGCTGTCCTAGTTCCAAGCACTGCTTCTGGAAGGGTAGAACCCAACCAGGAAAGTGGCCACCCAGACATTCTCACCAACAGACCTGCACGGCCCCTGCGAGTCCTCAGGGTCTTCACATCTGTTATGTCATTTGCTCTCTACACACTTCCCATTCTGCAGATGTGGAGACTGAGGACCTGAGAGGTTCAACCACTTGCCCAAAGGGACAGGGCTGGAGAGGAAGGGACAATCCAGAGCCTGAGGGTCTGCAGGGGTGGGGAGTGGGGGACTGATCACTTGAAGGGCAGCATTAGGGCGGGGGGATGGGGCACCCCTTGGGGGAGGGGCACGGAGGAAGAGGGCCATGGGGGCAGAAGCGGCAGGTGCAGACCCACGGCGATTCTTTTACCGGAAGACAAAGTCGGCGCTGTTGATCTCCCTCCCGCAGCGACTGTTCTTCAGGATGCCCCCGTTGCCCACCACCGCACACTTCTTAAACTGGGACCGGTAGTAGGGCATGTCCTGGGGAGACAGGAGCACAGCTGTCAGAGGCAGTGCCACCCCAGCCTTCACCTGGTGCTCTCACCTCCATCCCCATGTCCACCTCTACTCCTCACGGCCCCCTGAGACAGCCTTGTAGGGAATGTGGGAGAAAAGTGGTTATTCCACTTTGCAGATGAGAAGAGAGGTCGAAAGACTTGTTCTCAGTTCCAGAGGCAATTACAAATGAGCTGGAACGGAAGCCCCGTCTCCACGGCCTTGTTCAATAAGCCCTGGGATGCCTTAGGTTCCCAGTAAGAAGAGTACAGGTCATGGCTAGCCCTGCTTGCACTGAAGCCCTCGGTTGTCCCAATTCTGGAAGCTCAGCTTCTTATGACTTCTGGTGTGCCTTTTTTAATGGTTAATGCAGATGTTCCGGGGAATGACAACAGCAGAGATGGGGACAGGGCCACCCAGGACCAGGGCCCTAAATCTGGCCCTCACCGCTTTCAGCTCAGGGTGAGGTGTGGACCCTCTTCTCCTCCACAGGGAGGACACAGGCCTGGGACAGAAAGGTCATATGGACTGGGACAGGTGCCAGGACTTGGCAGCAATAGGGACAAGAGGCTGGGGGTGAGCAAGCAAGGCCACGTCAGGGGAGCAGTGAGAGGCTAGGACTTGGGGTCTCTGCAGAGAACGAGCTCTGAGTGCAGGGGAGCCAGCACTTACCCTGTGTGCTGATGGCATTCGAGAGAGCACCCAGGTGGCCACCTCACAGTGCTTTGTCTTTGTCAACCTTGGCTGGTGGGGTTACCTTGGTCTAGGCCCTGGCTGCCCACAGAGGCTCCCTGGGCATGCTTTCCAGGGGACCACAGGCAAGTTGGCAGGAAAGAGCAAATACTGGCTTGAGAGTTAGGAGACTTGGTTCCACCATGTCCCTATTCTCGGTCATAATCCCCTCCTAGGCAACCCACAGCAGGTGGAGCTGGGCAGCCACACGCACAGGACAGGAGCACAGACTTGGAGTCAAGGGTAGGGTGACCAAACATCCTGGTTTGCCCAGGTCTGGGGGACTTCACCCAGGATGCAGGACTCACATTTGGTCAAAGTGGGAAAGTCTGGGGCAAACCAGGACTGGGCACACTAGTCAAAAGACCGAAGTTTAACGCTGGTTTCCCCCTGTAATGGGCTGACAAGTTTTTTGAGCTCTCAGTGACTCGGTTTTTCCATCTGTAAAATTAGGAATAGTGACATGTGCGTGTCAACGAGAGGGTGTGAAGCAGTTTCTCAAGCTGGCACTATTGACATTTTGGACTAGATCATTCCTTGTCGTTGGGGGCTATCCTATACACTGTAGAATGTTTAGCAGCATCTTTGGCCTCTCCCCACTTGATGCCAAGAGTACGCCTCAGTCATGACAACAAAAATGTCTCCAGACATTGATAAATGTCTGCAAACAGCCCCTGGTTGAGAAGCACTGGTGTAAATGAAAAGCAGATCCAGTGCAGTGCTAGGCCCAGAGGTGTCTCAGCGCAGGGGACCAGGTGGTTACTAGATGGCCCGAAGGTCCCTCCCATCTCTGACACCCAGGAGGCCGCTGGGCATCTCTCCTCCCAGTGCACAGCAGCTGGCTAGCCCTGCACGAGAGCTGTCCCCATCAGCGCCTCAGGCTTCTCATGGGACCAACTGCCAGACGGAGTCTCATGGAAAATCACACCACGATGGGATCCTCAGGAAGCAGGCTACATCTGAAGGAGATGCTGCATCCATCTGTGGAGAATGTCCTTCTTCAGGGCCCATTTTCCCTGGAGGAACAGGCCCCGGGGCCACGACAGGGAGAGCAAGGGTGTCTCACGGCCAGTGGGGGAAACTAGACTGTTTGACTTTTACCACAGAAAGAAAAAAAACCAAAGTCACCCTTGAGAGCTCATCAAAGGCTTTTTCTATTCTGTTTCCCAAACTTCTGTAAATCAAAAACTACCTGGGGTACCTTCTGAAAATATACATTCCTGGGATCTACCCCAGAACCACAGACTCCGAACCTCTGGAATTGGGGTAGGAGACCGAGAAGCTGTACTTTTCACAAAACCAGAGAAACACTCAACTTTAGGGAGATTTGGGAAATACTTCTATGTCATATGCTCTAATTCAGGGGGTGGCAAATTACGGCCCACAGGCCACATCTGACGGGCTGCCTGTTTCTGTACAGCACGCAAGCTAAGAGTGGATTTTATATTTGTACATGCTTGGAAAAAAATCAAAAGAATATTTCGTGACATGTAAAAATTATATAAAATTCAAATTTCAGTGTCTAATAGGAACTAAACTGGGAACAGCCACACTCATTTGTTTATGCGTGTCTAAGGCTGCTTTGTGCTAGAAGGATGAGGGTGAGTAGTTGTGATAGAGACCATATGGCCTGCAGAGCCTAAAATATGTGCTCTCTGGCCTTTCCGGAGTACATTGGCAACCCCAGCTCTAATTCCTTGGTTCTCCGCGGTCCATACCCACAGCCCTCCTTGGACCCATATGTCATATCTGACCTATGTGTACCCACTGGCAGTACCTGCGTGAAATGTAAGTTCACCCTCTGTCACCAGCCTCATGTTCCAGGCCTTGCAATACCTGCCTCGGAGACATGGCTCGTGTCCCATCGTCCTCCAGCACTGTGACGTGGGAGAGCATGTTTGAGAGCTCCCCACCTTCAGCTCCTCCCCAGGATGCCCCAGGATGCCCAGTCTCACCAGCACATTCTGGTGCGAGTACCAGAACACAGGGAAACCCGGGGCTTCGTTTCCTTGGCACTCCCTGGAGAAGCAGGGCAGCCCAGACCCTCAGACTTCATCCAGAAAGACCTGAACGTGCCCCCGCTCAGAATTTCTACACACTGGACCCCCTAAGTCCTGCCCTGGGCCGGCTCTCTCCAGGAGGTGGTTGTGACCACATCCCACGGAGCCTTCCTCCCCTTCAGATGGCAACCATCAGGATCAGCTGAAAATGCAGGCTCCAGGGCTCCTCTCTGAGAGTCTGACGCAGCCACCAGGCCAGAAGTGAGTGCGTGTGCCTGAGCCTCAGTGATCTGAGCAGTTTGCTCATGCGGATCAGTTGCTCTGTGGTCCCTGTGACCAGGAAGCCGCCATGCTGGCCCTGAATGAACAGCCTACCTCCAGACTTCTTATATGTGACAGGAAAAGAATAAACGTCTATTTTCTTTAAGTCTCCGATATTTTAGATTTTCTGTTATAGGCAGCCAAACATATTCCCAGTCTAAAACCCAGTGTTAGAGACAGAGAGATGAGCCCTTGAAGGACATAATAATTGCCCAAGGTCATCCAATACGAGATCAATCTTTCGGTGCCTTGCTTTGTATTGGTTTGTGACTTCTTGTGCACACATTCTTTGCACATGTTTTTGCTCTTGTGCCTCCCTTGGGAGGGGGATAAACGCTTAATCACCCTCCCAGATAGCTTCAGGATGTCCTCTGCAAGCAATGCAATAACCAAAATTTTACAACCACTTTCTTGCCAAAAGCCATTCAAATACTAGCCAGTTGGCATTCACTGTGCTAGAAAGAACCCTAGGAACCCCAGAGGACAGTCTACTGAGCCTAAAAGAATAGCTAACCAGGGCCAGGACACCTGTGTGCAGAGGACACAGCGCAGTGATGCCAAATCCACGGGCATGGCCACAGAGGGCCACACTGGGTCAGCCCCACCGCCCCACCGAGACCGCCCTGCCCAAAGCGGCACCTTGGGAAACATGCGGAAGATCTCCTGGTTGATGTGGTAGATGCCGCTGGTGTCCACCTCGTACTTGAGCTTCGTCCCCAGGGGAGTGTTCTTCTGGGTGGTGAAGAGGAAGGAGGGGGCGTTACAGCACCTGGACAGAGTGGACCTGCAGGGCAGGAGACAGACGGGGAGAGACTGGTGACACCGGGCAGAGCAAAGCCTCTCAACAAGCAGAGGGGTCATGGAACCGAGGCCCCTAGGGGAGACCAGGGAACACCGTCCCCTCCCACTACCCCTAGGCACCCCCACTCCTCTGCTCATGCTGTCCCCTCCCCCTTTGCCCGCCCAATGCCCGGGCCTTTCCTCCTCTGCTGACACTGACCTCTCAGGGTCTAGCCAGGTTTCTCTCCTGAGCTCCCAGCCACCCCAGCCCCACCGATCACACTGGCCTCTGAAGGCCGGGAGCACAGACTGGGTCCCACCCGCTTCATCATCTGCCAACTCCCGCCCTGCCTGAATGAAAGCCCCTTGATGGCAGGGACCATGCCTCTCCTGGTCCCACACAATGTCAGTCACATGCACAAGTCTGTTTAACAAGCAGGTCCCCGCAAATTGTGGGATGAATAGCCCTCATTCAGGCTTTCCTCAGGATCTGCTAAGCATTCTACTACTTCCTGGAAACACGCTGTTTATCCAGCCCCGATGGAAATCCAGCAGGATGCAGAGTTCTTGCTTCGACTCAGCCCCCATGTTAGACTCTGACAGGCATCTACCCTGTCTGACGGGGTCACAAAACCAAGACACAAACGGTCAACAAAAACGTGCAATACTTCAATCATTTAGAAACTGTCTTAGGAATAGTGTAGGGTCAGAAGAAATCGGGATGGTGAGTTGATACTGAATGGCTTCCTACAGAAAGTGGAATCTAGCTTCCAAAAGAAATTTCCAGGAATTCATTATTTAAATCAGTAAAAAGATCCCTGTGGATGTCACTCACGAAAACACTCAAACATGAGCTACAGAAGGGTTAAAGCTCAGATGGTGCAAGCAGGCTTTAAAAAATATCTCCGAGAGAGAATGTGGCCGATGAGGCAGGCTTGGGAGTCAGCCAGGCCAACGAGCCTACTTTTCTCTTCTCTGCAGCTGGGGTTCCACCCAGCAGTGCATTCTCCATGGCGTGCCGGCCAGGCTTGGTGATGGGCTCAGATCCTGGGGACCCAAAGCCATATGCCGTGGCTTCAGAGGACCTGGACTTGACAAAGGATGCAAACTGCCATCCTCTCATGTCAGGGCTTTGTGCCCATGAGGATCCACTTTCTCCAAAAACAGCAGCAGTGGGCTGAGTGCACAGTGGCCTTCTTTCCTCAACATCGTCTCCCAGCACAGTCACATCCAGTGTCCAGGTGGCCCTGGGAGGAATGGAACCTTCTCTGTGAAGCCCAGATGATGACCACTATCAAAGGCTGAAGAGGAGCTTTCTAGAAAGTTCACACCCAAAGTCTGGGATGGAAACTTGGCCTGCCAACTGTGGCAAGAGGACTGAGTTCTAGTTTCTGCTCTGTCCCCACCAGCCATGGGGCTCTGAGCAGGTCTCTTCCCCTCTCTGGGCCTCAGTTTCCTCACCTGTAGAATGCAGGTTTGGCTCCTCCACCTCTGACCCTCTGTAATTCTGTGACTCCAAGTTGCCAAAGCCAGGAAGGTTTTACAAATTATCTTTTATGACTTAATCTCTTACAGGGACCTCACTGGAGAGCTTATTAGCTGGCTGCTGGTCCCAGAAAGTGGTCTTTCCTGTGGATGGTTTCAGAATGTGACTGAGGCTTCCCAGAGGGGAGGCCAGAAGCCCGGCCAGGCAGGGGTCATGGGTCAGCATCACAAATTAGTAACTGGTCCATTTAGCTTTGCTGGTCCAGAAACTCAATCGTGTCAATCCACTGGAGAAAACCCCATTGAGGGAGACTGACTTATACTAGCCAAGCTCACAAGTGACTGATATATAAGCCAGAATGCCAATGTGTCTATTTGTAAGCAGGGAGGTGGCGGAATACTTCAGTTACAGGATTCCTTTCCTGTCACTGGAATACTCCTCCCTGTCTTCTGGCACGCTCTTCCACCCCATCCCACATCACTGCACCAGGTTCTTGAGAACCCGAATTAAGAATCTCATCATTGTTCAATGAACTAGTAATAAGAACAAAGGCAGGCAACCGACTAGCCTTAAAGGTCTTTCCATTTAGAGCTGACCTGATGTCAGCTCCCTTTCCCACACCTGAAACCGCTCCCAACCTCCACCCCCAGCTCCAGAAGGGTCTCCGCAAGCCCAAAGCCTCTCCCCCCGAGAGTGCTCACTGATCCCTGCCAAAGGCTCCCACCCTCATCCCTGTTTTCTCTTGCCACGTCATCTTCCTGTTGCTTCATTATTTCCTTATATACGTGAACCCCACCGATAAGGCCTCTCTCCAGCTCTCGGCCTGGACAATATCCTCTTGCGTCTCACTGACCTCGTCCATGCCGAGTGTCTGTCAGCCTCAGTGCGCTCACGCCCCACGGGCCCCCAGGGGCATCTGCTGCACAGCCCCCACGGTGACACTCCTAAGGGGCGGATTCAGGGCTTCACTTGCCGCACAGATCTTGGACCTCTTCCCGCTCTTCCAGCACTTTGCTCAAGTTCACATTCTACTTTTATGACAGATGGGTCTCTGCAAACTACTGTCAGGCCGTAGGTGGGTTTCCACAGTCTCACAGAGACCTCTGGTTTGGGGCTGCTGGCACCTGCTCTTCAGGGGTCATCACCTTAAACACTCACATTTCTAAAAATGTACTTACTTTGGATGAAAGAGTAAAGAAGATGTGGTATACATATACAACGGAATACTACTCAGCCATAAAGAAGATGAAATCTTGCCATTTGCGACATGGGCGGACCTTGAGGGTGTTACGCTAAGCAAAATCAGTCAGATGGAGAAAGACAAATACTGTATGATCCCCCTCATGTGTGGAAGATAAACAAACAAACACAGAATAGACTGGTGGTTACCAGAGGGGAAGTGTGCAGGGGGAGAGCAAAAGGGGTAAAGGGGCGCATGTCTACGGTGACAGAGGGCAACTAGACTTTTGGTGGTAAACACACGGCAGTCTATACAGAAGTCAAAATATGATGATGTACACCTGAGACTTATATAATGTTATAAACCAATGTGACCTCAACAAAATAAATAAATACATAAAAATAAAAATAAAAACGTAGCACTTAAATCTATTACTCGGTCTCTAGACTCGGCCTGGAATTGCAGCAAACCGGAACAAATGACTAATGAAGAAAATACAAAATCCTTAGTGTGATTTGCTTTTCACAGCCTCCCGGGCAGGATTCCTTCAGGCTGAGAGCTCCCCAGTACATTTAAACTATGACCTGACTTGCCAAAATCCAGTTTACCCACACATTCCCAAGAGCCTACGAATTTCATTAAATAGGGTCTACCTGCACTAAATAATACCATAAACTCAGAGAATTTTAGAGATGGAGAGGACCCTCCGGTTCACCATTAATCAAAAAGAATTTCTGGGCTTCTGCTAGCTGCTTAGCTCTCAAAGACAGGAGAACTTTAACATACAGCTGTTGCTTCTTGGGCAAAAAATAATCTGCAGCAGGGCTCAAACATCCATATAGGCTGCAAGACCCCAAGTGGCCCGAGAAGGAAGGAGAGGGCTGCTGAGTGAGAGCCGCTGCCCCAGTGGTGGGCAGGGGAACGGGGTGAGACCATGCAAGGTGCTCCAGGTGCCTTAACATGCACAGACCTGCAGGAGACCTTGAGTCAATCACTGTTATGAGTCTCAGTCAACCTCAAATGTACTGGAGATGACACCACCAACCTTGCAAGGCTGCTGCAAGGACTAAGGGCGAGAAAGTAGGGGACAGCACCTAGCAGGTGCCACCTCAGCCTGTAGACTGAGCCAACACCTCCCCACGGCCCAGATGCCAAAGCCCAATTGGAACCAGCTCCTGGGAAGATGTGCCTAGGGGCTGGGCCTGGCAGGACAAGGAGGATCTGAAGAGGCGGCAAGAGGAGAACCCCACGAGTAGAAGGGCTGGGAAGGACAGACGCATCGCAGGTACTTGAACTGGTTGGCTTCAGAGATGTTCATCGCCCATTTGCACATCTGGAGGCTCTTCCACCTGTCGAACAGCTCCGACTGCTTCACCCTGTGGGAGGGGAAGACAGAAGAGTGCATGAAAGGCCAAAGGGACTAGGTGTCCTCATTCCCAAACATGCTCCCGTCCTGCTCCCCCATATGCCAAATCCTGGGCTGGTCCTTTGTATTTTCTTATTTTCTATATTCTTGATGCTCTCACACCTGGGGCCTTGCTAATTCCGAGAGATAGCAAACAACTCTTCTGCAAGCACACCTTTCACAGGCAAGCCAACCAATTCAGAGGCCATGCTCTCAACCTCCTTTAACAACTGAGCCACTAGCCCCTGCCCTCCTCATCACACAACTAGGGGCAGTCCCTATGTCCCAGAGCCCTCCAAAATTATTCATCCCAACCAATCCTAAGCCTGTCTGCCCTGCTTTTCCCATTCCTTCCCACAAAAACCATAATAGAAGGCTCTCGCCTGTGCTTTTTTCTCCTCCTGGCCATCCCTGGTGCTTCCCCGTGTGGCCCTGCCTGGCCTGCCATGCCTCCTGTCTCTAGGGATCTGTGAGTATAAGAACTTCTTCCTTCTTGATATCATTTCTGTGTCTGTGCGTCTCACCATATCTGATTAAAACAAATCCCGGGTACCCTTTAAAACATTCTTCCTCGCACGCCCACCGCCAAGGGCCTGCACAGTTCCCCCAGGAGCATCTGTCTATAAAGGGCGTGAGATCACTTCCCTAATGGGCTCATTGCAAGGGCACACCCTTCTCTGCTGCTAAAATGACAATTTCATATAGTTTAACCAAATTTTCTTTTGAAAAAGGGAGAACTCACAGTCACATATATTTGGAGAAAGCTGGGTTTAATAAAGTTAAGTGTTTTTCTTTACTGCAGAATTTCTCAGATCCTTTAGTATGTTCTCATATATTGTGAATTTCCAAGAAAGGATATCATATGCGTCATTTCCCAAAGGTATTGGATCATGGAACCCTTTCTCCATTGAATAGTTCATCAGACTGGGGTTCCTCGGAAACACAGGGAAATGCTGGACAGATCAGAATTTCCTTAAAGGACAGCCATGACTTCTCTCTCTTGACCACCCACAGTCCCCACCCCAGGGCCCAGCATTCTGTAACTGTGTAGGGTCACCTAGCTGTGGACCAGTTCAGAAGCTGGCTGGTCTTGGGCGCTGGGGCAGAGAGCAGCCCTTTAAAGAAGGTCATGAATGGGGAAGTGACCAGCCCCCAGGAGCTGAGCGTTATCAAAAACTATTATAACAATGGTTCTTACTCTGGATCCACTGAAGGGCTTAAGGGAACCCATGACTCTCAGAATTACAGGCAAAATCTCAAGTCTATCCACCCATGTGCACATCTTGGGGAGAATCTGAAGTTTTCATCAACTTCCCAAAGGCCTCCATGCTTCCAAAAAAAAGGTAAATACTCACTTAACTGTAAGGTAAAAACTAGGTTCATTCTGCAGAGCTGAGTCCCTGTGTTTAATTGGAGGGGAAAATAGTTGTTCCCAAACAGGGCAAGCCTCACCTCTGGAGGGAACACAGGACTGGTGTGGGAGGGCTGATTGCAGGAAGAGTCATACAGGACAGCGACTAAGTACATAGATTTTGGAAGCAGAGGGGAACTTGGGCCTTAGACCCAGTTCAGACACCTCCTAACTATGGGACCTGCTTGGCAGCTTTAAAGAGCTGGAAGGAGCCCTCCTCTCATCCTCACCCTTCCTCCTGGCTTTCCCAAACCTCCCACAGCAGCTCTCACCTCTCGAGCTCCCGTCACATGGGAGGAGAGGTGGCGTTCCACAGCAGGGCCCAGCTAACCCACCCCTTCCCTCCTCTGTTCCCTGCAACCCACAGGCCCCTGGAGCAGCACCCCACATGGCCAATGCTCAAACACCTCCTGGAAACACAGCCCTGGTAATACTGCAGGCCGGGCCCCAAGTTCGACTGTTACCAGTGTCTGGGTCACACACTGGACCAAGTTCGGGGCCTGGACACCCAGCGTTGAACCCTGGCTCCAGCCCCAACTTGCAATGTGACCTTGAACAAGTCATTTAATCTCTCTGAGATCAGCTGCTTTATCTGTAAGATGGATACAATAACCTCTGCCTGCCAATCCCAAAGGTTGTCAGAAAGATCCAAAGAGATAGTATGTGTAAAAATATTTTACATTTTATAAATAGCTCTACAAATGCAGAGATCATCTTTAAAGATGAAGGGTTGACCCCAGACACTTATCTCCTTTCTCCCAAGATACCACTAACATTCCAGAAGAGGAATAAAAAAGGTATAAACCTACCAGCTGAAGAGAATGATGGGGGTGGGGGGGTCTCAGTGGAAGAGAGATTTCAACAAGTGTGTGGAAGGAGGGGGAGTGACAGAAGGAGGGATGACACGGCCCAGAGATAGAGCCGATCTGCATGGAAAATGTTAAAGGGGGGGTGGAGGGTGGGGAAGGGACCTGGTGCTGAAAATGAGGATCAGTTTCAAGTCCATATCCAGTAGGGTCGAGCCCACCCCTTGAGCCAAATATATAAGCAGCCAAATATTTAACGTCCAGCAGAGGGAGAAGAAGGATTGAGTGAGACCTTCAGTTCTTCCTGCCTAAAACAATTATCATCCCCAGTGAAAAGATCTGGGCATTCTAGCAGAAAAAGGGCCAGCAGCATGTTGAACAACCACTCTCAAGGAAGGCCTGCAGGCAGAGAGTTTCTATCAGCTTCGTATTGTTTAAATTTAAATAGATAGGATAGATAATCAAGGATCACCTGGCCAACCTGAAGGAAACAGACCAGGATAAACCATCAGACAAAATGACCACAGAGAAAACTACTGGAGGAACAAAATAGAACTTGAAAATATTCTACTTAGTGACCCCAGAGATAGTCAAGAAGCCATGACATCCTTAAAATAAGAAGAGACTGCTCTGAGAACAAAGAAAGAGCTCTGGGGGCAGGGGGGAAGTTCATGAGGAGCTGGAAGATAAAGTTAAGGAATTTTCTCAAAGAGTAGAAGCAAAGGACAAAGAAAGAGAAAAGATGAGACTAAAAGATATGAGTGCTAGAGGAGCGATCCAGCAGATCCAGTATACAACTCTTAAATGTACTAGAAAGAGAAGTTGAGAAAAATGGAGAGGAGGAAGTATAAAGAAATGCAAGAGTGAGTTCAAGACTTTGAACATGAGCCCCAGATTGAGAGGTCCTGAGGCACACCAGGGGGACATTTCAGAACTGTCATGATCTGAAAAGACTGCAGAAAGACAAAAACAGGTCACATCTAAGGAACAAGTAGAATCCTACTCATATAGCCCTGGACGCTAGAAGATGATGCAGAAGGTATTCAGCATTCCAGGGGAAAATGATTTTCACTTAAAACACCAACCCCACCAAACCAACAAACAAGTATAAGGGAAGAATTCAGTCATTTAGACACAGAAGGACTCAAAATCTTATCTCCTACCCATCATTTTGGGGGAATTTACTTGAAGATAGGTGGAAGCAAAATGAAGGAGTAAACCAAAAAAGAAGCAGCTATGGGTTCTAGCAGAGGTGAATCTGACCTAAGGAGCAGAGACGGAGGGCCAGGAAACGGCATGCGACCCACCGAGATGGCAGCCTGTCCAGGTTGGAGCAAGAGGATGACGGGAAACTCGTGGGGGAAATGCCTGGTCGACGGGGACGCAGGAAAAAAAATAGGACATCATAGAGATAAAGTTTAATGAGAAAAAGATGTCTAGAAGCTCCAGAAAACAAAATTACAAGAAAGGAGATGGAATCATTATTTTCTGATCTTCAAATTTTAGAGTAACCTATAGAGAAAACCCAAGAAAGACTTGCTATGCTTACAAATAGAATAATGCAAATGTTATCAGCCTTGACGTTTTAGAAGTAAACTCATGGATCACTGAAGCCAGAAGCTGGAACTAAAAGGTTGGAGTAATTTTAATAGCCTCATTTTACAAACCACAGGGTCAAGAGATACTGCCCATATTTGGCAGAACAAGACATAGGTTACTCAGGCAATCTATAGATACAGCCACTGAAAATAGCAATACCCCTCAACCGGGAAAAGTAGGGAGGGGAATGGCTATGGTAGAGGGAGTTGAATCCTCACTCGCAAAAGCAGAATGTCGGTGAACACTGTGTGAAAGCGGGAAGTCTAGAAACAGCAGCATGTGTGTGCTACTGAGATGTATGGAGGTACTCACCAGAGGAAACAGCTAATAGTTGAAAGGAGCAGGGCTGGGGGAGAAGGTGTGGGCAGGCGACTACTGCTTTTTATTAACGTCAGGGATACGTTCTGAGAAATGCATTGTTAAGCGATTTCATCATTGTGCGAACATCATAGTGCGCACTTACACAAACCTAGATGCTGTAGCCTACTACACACTAGGCTCTATGGTACTTATCTTATACGACCACCTTGGTATATGCCGTCCACCGTTGACTGAAACGTCATTATGTGGTGTTTGACTATATCATAAGCTTTTGTGGTCTACTTGATTTTTCTAGCCATGTGCAAGAGATGGTAACAAATTACCCTTCTTCTTTCTCCTTTTTCTTCCGTGGCCTCCTGTTTCCACCCAGGTCTCATCCACTTCCTCCATCCATTCATTCATTTAACAAAAGCATCCTGAAACTGTGCAGGGTGAGACTCTGGGACTCAGAGATGCCCGGGAATGAAGGGGCCTCCCAGCCTGGTGAGCACAGCCCAGCCGGCCTGGAGCCCAGCCTCTCTCCTAGTCTCAATGCCAGGCGCGGTGCATGGTTCTCTGCCCCAGAAAGACGGGGAAGGGATGGCAGGAGAGGCCCCAGGTGTGAGCACAGGTAGCAAGTGGGTTAAAAATAGAGGCTCTAGAATGATTAAAATTAAGCATAAATAAATTTGTTAAGCATTAGTGACAATGCCTTTTCATAACAAATCATCATAGAGTAATTCCTCATGTATCTGACATTGTCAGAGAAGGAGGCTTTTTCCATGTGGGCATTTTCTGCCCGACCGATCTTTACCACTGATTTGAGCATTTTGGATCAGAATCATTCCCAGATGAATAACACACCTCCCTATGTCCTCAGACAGAATGCCAGCTGACATCCGTGAGCCTGAAGGGCCTTGGGGCACATCCGTCCAGCCCCCTCCATTCACAGATGGGGATTTAACCTTTTCCTGATGACAGAGTCTCCAGCATGAGCACTGCTCACAGCTCTGGGCCGGAGCACAGCAAAGTCCACAGATGCCCAGGTGGTGTCAGAACCACTCAGATCAGAGGCCGGCCTCTGGGCTCTCTGATTTCAGCCCTGGAGGACCGAATGACCCTCAGCTTGAGGACTCACAAAAAAGGCACTGGGCTCGCCACTCCCGATGACCCACTAGGTTCACATGCCGATGCCCCGTAAGCAGGTCCAGCTTTTCCTCTCCTCTCAGACCCCCAACACCACCACTGCCCAGACTCCCATGGCCTGGGGACCACAGGGAGGGCCAGTGCCATGGAAGAGACAGGGTGGTGCAAGGCCCAGAAGTCACCAGCTGGAATGGTTACTCAGCTCAGGAGACCAGAGGGGCTGCCTGAAAGGCAGAGATGAGAACTAAAGACAAACATGCAGATGACCAAATGCCACCAACACGAGTGGGACAAGGGACAAAGGGTGGGCACAGATCATGGGGAAATATGAGGTTCTCCATCCCACCCCGCAATGTTTGTGATTAGGGCCCAGGTAATTTCTAACTTCATCCCTAAATGGAAGCTGTGATAGGGACTATTATGGGCTGAACTGTGGGTCCCTCAACATTCATAGGTTGAAGTCCTAACCCCCAATATCTCAGAAGGTGACTGTATTTGGAGAGAAGGTCTTTAAGGAGGTAGTCAAGATAAAATGACATCCTTAGAAGGGCTCTAATCCAATATGACTGATATCCTTATAACAAGAGGAAATTAGGACACAGTCAGGTGCAGAAGGAAGTCCGCATGAAGGCAGATGGAGAAGGCAGCCGTCTGCAAGGCAAGGAGAGAGGCCTCAGGAGAAACCAACCTGCCGACTCCTTCATCTCAGACTGCCAGCCTCTGGAACTCTGAGAAAATAAAGTTCTGTTGTGTAAGTCCCCAGTCTGTGGTCCTCTGTCATGGCAGCCCTAGCAAACTAGCACAGGGACTAACACTGACATACAGAAAACACATGCGTGGAGGTACGGGCAGGTACAAAGAAGGATGCCTCGTTTATGGCATCGCTCAGATCTTCCTGTCTAGACCTGGAAGTAACCATGGAGAAGCTATGTGCATTTTATAATTTAAAAAACTCTAAGGTATATGCTCAACGAGCATGCTCCGGCTTTCCACAGTGACACATGTAAGGGCCTGAGATCTTTGAATCCTGAGAAAAGATCAAGGCTGTCTGCTTATGAGCTTATGAATCTGGCTCCTGCCTGAGGTCCAGGTGGCCATCTTCATCACTAAGTCATAACTCCTCAGCGGAGTGTATGAAACTCCTGTCGCGTCACACCCTCCCACCACCACCCGCTTACAGCCCACCCACAGGTCCCCAGTGCCCTCAGATAAAGATAAAATCTATGGCCTGTCTGCACTGCAAGCCCACCACGTCTGGCCCTTGCCTGTCCCTCTAGCAACATGGCTTCTGTGTCCCTTTTCACGCTGGCATTCAAGCTGCCCTGGCCCTCAGAGCCTGGACACAGCAGGCTCCCCCCTGGCTCAGGGCCTTTGCACAAACTGTTCCCTCAGTCTGGGATCCTCCTAGCCTAGTTAACTCCTACGGCCCTTCAGATGGAGCTCCAGCATCCCTTCCTCAGAGGAGCCGTGCCTGACAACCCCTCCCCACCCCAGCCCTCGCGAAGGTCCCTGTCATCCCCTTGTCTCCACAGGGTGACTGGTTATTACTGTCCACCTCCCGCGCTGGGCTGTAAGCTCCACGAGGGCTGAACGACGGTGTGTGCTCAGCCAGGGTTGGGCGGGGTTGGCGGGAGGGTGCGCTGTCCCACGTGTTTATCTCCAGACAACGTACAGAGACCCTGGGTCAGGACAGGGACCCCAAACAACGCAGCTAACCCTAGCTGGACATAGGTCTTATCCTTAGGGCTGTCCTGCAGCTGCTAAGCTTACAGATCTGAATGACAGCCCAGCAAAACTGCCGCTGCTGGTTCCAGAAAGGAAAGAACAGAGAAGGAAGGAGGGGAGGGAGGCATATCAGTATTTATTGAGCACCTGTTGTGCGTGCTGGTATGGATGTAGACTAGTGGGCTATCCGCTTTCACATACGCTATTGGAGCTAGTCTTTATGGCAACACTTAAAAGCTAGGTAATAGTGCCCCCATTTTTATAAAAAAGGAAAGGCTCAGAGAGGTTAAGTAATTAGGACAAAGATACAGAGCTGGTAAAGCCCAGAGTCAGCTGCGGATCCCAGGTCTGCCTGACTCCAAGGCCCACACTACCTGGAAATCATGCCAAATGTCTAAAGGAGCAACGGCTCCTGCCTGTGGGCCATGGACAGTGGTCCCAGGATCATGTCAGGGGCCCATGGACCCACGTGAGCACCCAAAACGGCCCGACCCTGAATAAGCTCTATTTCTTCCACATCTAGATATAACTGTTTTCAAATAAACACACGTTTTGTCATGATTAATACAACACAAATTCCTCTGAATGGGTTTCCTGAATTCCTGCCAGTCCTGTGAGGGAGGGAAAGCTGGGGTAGGCGCACACACAGCACGTAATGCACTCTTCCTCCCACAGACTGTAAAAGAGCCATAGGTGATATGATGCTGAGTGGGGAGGGGTGAGCACAGTGCTATTTGTGCAAAAAAAAAAAAAAAAATGGGGCCAGGCCCAGGGCATAGTGGTTAAGTTCTTGTGCTCTGCTTTGCTGGGCCCACATTCGTGGGTTCAGATCCCGGGTGTAGACCTACACCCATCAGCCACGCTGTGGCAGCAATCCACATACAAAATAGAGGAAGACTGGCATAGATGTTAGCTCAGGGCTAATTTTCCTTAAGCAAAAAAAGAGGAGGATTGGCAACTGACGTTAGCTCAGGGCGAATCTTCCTCAGCAAAAAAAAAAAAAAGTAAGGAATAGCCATACAAGGGTGCTGGCTTACGCATGGAGTCTCTGGAAGGATGCACGAGGATAGATCAGCTGCCTCTGAGGAGAAGTTGGGGGCTGTGGGAGGGGAATTTTCACTGTACACTTTTTTGTACCACTTGAATGTTGTATCATTTAAATAATTTACAAATTTTTAATGAATAACATTTTTAAAAGCGCATAGCAAGAGGACAGCGCTTAACCCTCAGCTGAAGTACTAAATTTCAGGTGAGATGCTCCTGTGCCCTCTTGGATTTCTGTACAAGAGGAACCCAGTGATGACTATCGCAGAGACTGGTAATTGAGCTGGGGGCTGAAATGCCCAGTCAGCAGAGGGGACCTTGCAAATCTGGCCCTTTTTCATAAAACACGCACAATCATCCTGCTCCAGCCCTCCAGGGCTTTCCAAATGCCAGGGCCCCAGGGGAAGCAGACCTAATTCTTGCTCTATCAGGATCCACCACGCTTTCCGTTTCCTTCTGCCCTGCCCCACCGGGTCCCCGCCCTGCCCAAGAGGACATGCACCACTGTGCATCCAGCCCCCAGCACCCACCCCAGCCACACTCACATGGACAGCACCTTCACTTCCAGGATTTCGTGCCTCAGCTCCAGGCATCTTGTGGAGTTGTATTCAAAGGGGCCCTCGTAAAAATCAAAGTACCTGGGAATCAACAGGGACAGAGGTTACTAGGCAGAGAAGCTGGCCGGACTTTCGGGAGCCTGCGAGGGCCCTTTGGAGGATCTGTTCTGGTCAAGTTAATAGAGCAAACCAGCCCTACCCCAGCAGATGACCTGGTGGGGGCTCTGGGACCGCTGTGGCCCTCTGGCTCCATCACTGGGGGCCACTTACCCACAGCACCCCACTACCCTGGGAGTGTAAGCCTTTACGGGGTGTGAACCATTTCAGCAAATCATGACATTCAGAAGAGGTCTGGTTCCAAGTTGGCGGCCGCGAAGGAGAGGGAAGGAGGAGGACCCCCCCCCCCCCACCTCCGTGCACGTTCCGGCTCTCGCTCTTCCCATGATCAGAGTCACCGAGGAGGCCGCCCTGGGAGTCGGGCAGTGGGGCGGCTGCCTTCAGCCGGTCCTGCCCTCTCCTGCCCTCTCCTCCTATCTCCTCCTCTTGGGAAAGCATCACACAGTGACAGCCACAAGCATAGCTGAGATTTCTACCGCTTCTCCTTCTGTACAAGCATTTCCATTTCCATTAGCTCCCCGGATCCTCATGCTCGCGCTGTGACTAGGTGAGACTGACATTTCCTTTGCCCCATTTGGCAGCTGAGAAAACTCAGGCTAAACTGATGGAGCTCCAGGTCACACTGTCAATGTAGGGCAGGGCCGGCTCGGTCCAGGTCCCGCTGCAGAGGAGCCCAAGCCCTTTCCCACTTCAGGGTCACTTCTGCAGCTCCATGCAGAATAACAATACCAATTTCAGCCAACGCTTGCTGAGCCCTCACCACGGGCGAAGCACTTGGCGTGGATGCCTTCACTTTTAATCTTTATAACCAGCCTACAAGGAAAGTGATCGTCATCGGCACCAGAACAGGTCCGGGAGTTAACTCACTTGCCCAGAGCCATACAGATGGCAGGTGGCAGAGCTGGGACGTGAACCTGCACATTGACTCAAGGCTGCTCTTGTCCACTCACTTACAAGAACAGCTGGCCTCCCACAGCCACATCTGACAGTTCGTACCAGCCCGGGGAAGGAGGAGCATCCGCCTGACTGGGAGGGTGGGTGGAGGGCTCCCTCAGACATAAAACACAGCAGTTCACGGCTGGGCTTGGGCACAGAGGCAGCGGGGGGCTTCCCAGGGCAGGAGCCAGGGGCACCCTCTCCTCACAGCCTCATTTTCTGGAGCTTGTTCGAAAGAGCCTGGGGCACACGAAGCTGGGAGGGTTGGATCCCACGACAGCCTCAACACCAGAGAATCAAGAAGCCTGCAGAGTCAAACCACCCCAAACTTGGGGTCATTGGCCTCGCGACAGATAGCCCTGGAGAATCTGAAGGGGGAGTGGCACCCTGCGAGTCATGACCAAGGATTCAAAATAAAGTCATTCCTCAAGCATTTCCCAGAAACCTTCCCCCAACGCGGTAGCAGCCCCTTCCCGTGAATTCTCACATGCCTGCCTTCGTGTACAAACTCAAGTATGTGCTGCTTTAGAAACACAAAGACATTTTACCCAATAAATTGGCTGCTGTTAAAATATTTGTATTTTAAATAAACTTTTAAATTTCATGTTTAATACTTTTTAAAATATTTTATTTATAAATATTTATTCTTAATAATTTTAACATAACATAATAGCTAATCTTTAAAGTATTGTAATTATATATTTAGGTAATTTGAAATAATATTTCAAAATATTAAAACATTTTATACAAGTTGGCTCCTATTTACAAAATAAGTTGGCTCCTTGTTCTTGTGTCACAAAAGAATTGAAATGGAGTTAATAAGAACTAGGCATTGAAGATCCCCAAAATATCACTGTCACCTTTTTCCCTATTCCCCTTGTGCTTTGGAACGCCTTTCTCTGTCTTTTTCACCTGGCAAACTCCTATTTGATCCTTCAGTACCTAGCTCAAATGCCTTCACTTCTGGGAAGTCTTCTCTGACCCCAACCTCAAGAGTCCCTCTGTACACTAGGTCTTAATTAGAGCAAATAATATTGCATTATAACAGTCTGTTTATATACCTGTCTCCCCTTCTAAACTGTGAGTATCTCAAACACAGCCTCTCTCCCTTTGTTCTATCTGTACCTTCTCTTCCACAGAAGCTGGGAAGCTAAAACCTACATTTCCCAGACTCCCTTGCAGCTAGGGTTCTGGATGCAACTTAGGTTGAACCAGTCAGAAGCATTTGCATGAGACTTTGATTCAGAGCTGTGTTATAGAAGAATGACAAGGCTTAAGGCATTGTTTTGCTGGTGCAGAATGTGGCAGAGGTGGCATGGCTCTTGGAAACTGCAGTGGTGGCAGCACCTTCCTGATGATATCAGAGGCAGAAGTGTTCACAGTGACCTCACTTCACAAGGCAGATGGGGGAGGTGTTCCTGGAAGCTCAGCCTAGGGTCTTTCTTCAACTTTCCGAAAGATTCTGAGCTAGCGGTACCTTTAATAAATCCCCTTCTGCTTTAACTAGCTAAAGTGGATTCTTTTATCTGCAGCTAGGAACAAGGGTCACCCTGGGGCCCCCCAAAAACCCCACGAGCTTGGCTCTAACTCATGTCGTTTTCCAGTCACACAACAGTGAGTGAGGTCTGGTGTCTTATCACAGAGATCATCTTTTGCAACCAGAATTTAAGCCCTTTGGAATCCACTGGGTCATCTGAAGCCATGACCTCAGGCTGCAACCAAGAAAAGCTCCAGATTCAAATGCTGCCAGAGAGAATTAGGAGAAGCCTTATCCTAGAGTTCTCAGGGAGTGGGGAGACTAGCAGACACACCTCAGATGTGCCTCTAAACCAGCTGTGTGACTTTGGGTAAATCACTTCCCCTCTCTGGGCCCCTTCTGTCTCCTCCTTGAAACAATCTGTTTGAACTAGGTGACATCTAAAGGCCCACCCAGCACTAAAATACAATCCCAAGGTTCCCTCAGGGCTTCCCACTGACTACCCAAGCCAGAAGGACACCATGAATTAATGATCCACAGCAAACAGAAGGAAGAAACTCTCAAAGGAAGTTAAAACCAAGCATCACCTCCCTTCGATCAGCCAGCCCTCCACTGCCTCTGCAAGGCTGTCCCTGCCTTACCTCCGCCAGCCTCCACTCGGTCTGCCTTTCTCCTGAATCCCCAGCATCCCTCATATACCCTACTAGGCAGGACAGCGATTCCAGATGGCCCTGTGCTGTGTGTTTGGTGGCCATCAGGTAGAGAGGCTTCCAGAACTGGGTTGACATCCCTTCTCTGCCCCTCATTAGCCACCTTAGGCCCATGATTTTTCTGAGCTTTAGTTTCCTCATCTGTAAAATCAGCATTAAAAATGTAGTCTGTGTGAGACAGGGCTGAGACAGGATATTGATGAGAATTTCAGGGAAAGCACTAGCCCAGTGCCTGGCACACAGGAAGTGCCCAAGAAACGTTAATTCCCTTTTTTCCCCTTTCTCCTGTCATCAAAGGGCAAGAGCTGCCAGCAGATGCCCAGGGAGTCAGAGACTTGCCTACGGTCCCTCAGCTGGTTGCTGGCAGAGCTGAGTCAGCGATGAATAACTCAGGAAGTTTCTCCACCATCTGGATCGGCTGGCATCCTCCTTCTGCTACTATTAGTAAACCCCTCCCCTGCCACAATGTGATAAAGCCCACGCTGAGTTCTGCTCGGATGTGGGGATGTCCTTGATCACGTATCTCTGCTGCAGCTCCGTGGATTAACTGTGTGTTTCTGACGTTTTGACATCTGGGGCCTTGCAGACCCTGGAGAGACTGCCCCTCCCAGGGCTGGCCCATTCCAGAGATGGTAAATGACTCACTGGCCTGCGAGCACACCCTTCATATGCAAACCAACCAATCCAGAGCTTACATTCCACCACCACCACCTCCTCGCACACTCAGGGCCACTCTCCCCATCCCTAATCACCCTAGGGCCAAGTGCAAGAAAACTAGGGTCAGTTCCCATGCCCCAGAGTCCACTGAAATTATTCAAACGAGCCCCACCTAAGCCTGTTCACCTGCCACACCCATTCCTTCCACAGAAACCACGTAAAGGCTCTTGCCCACCTTTCTCCTTTGCTCCCTCCACCTCCTGACCAACTCTGGTGCTTCCCCATGTGGCCCTAAAGAACACGGTGTGCCTCCTGTTTCTAGGGATCTGGGAGCATGAAAAGTCCTTCCTTCATGACAGGCATTTCCACGTCTGTGTGCCTTACTATACCTGATTATAAGAAATCCCAGGCACCCTGAAAACACTCCACATGGTACTTCAGTCAAGTCATCAAAACTGCTCCATGCCTGGGTCGAAAGCTTCAGTTTTCCCATCTGAAAACGGAGCTCGTAGCCCTTGCTTCCTTCTCCCTTCCTACTTGGGCTTTGCTTTTTTGGGCTGTACTCTCCATGTAGGTCTCTAGAGATGACTGACTTGAGGAAATAAGATTGCAAGAAGCACTGCCACACTGGGTCACCTCTAGATTCTGCTTCTGACAGGATGCCCAAGGACCGCAGCCTAGAAGAAGCCATGGAAATCCCTGCGTGGTCTGGATATAGACCATTATGCAGACATCAAAAATGATGCTTAAGTTTTTGGGCGTAATGACATGGGAAAATGCTCACAAGATAATGTTGAGCGGAAAATGCAAGTGACAAAACTGATGCCCCCCAAAATTATATATACGTACATGGATGCACGGAAAATGAGAAAGACTGTGATGAAACATTCATAGTGCAATTCTCTGAGTAATGGGATTATGATTTTAAAAACACTTTTCTGTATTTTTATAAGTTTTCTGTGATAGAGTCATGATTCCTTTACTATTGGAAATCACTAATAAATGCTCTTTTATTTTAAGTCACAGATCTCTCTCTAAATAGCTCAAGCTTCCCTTTAACCTGCTAGAAGATTGCCAGAAGCAATTTCTCCAACCTCCTTAATTCTGTGAGCTTTTCAAGGTGAGTTAGCCACTGTCTCTTCTTTCAATTCTGGAAAGATTATCTCTACCCAGCTCAAAGGGGAAGGGACCTTGGCTTCACGTTCAGGCATCTCACAGGTATAAATAGTTTCAGCTGGTCAGATCAGAAGCCCGGCTCATCTCAGATGCCACTTGACTTCCGGCAGCGGGGTCTGATGCTGGCGCCAGGCTGCACCCATCCTGCCTGCTGTCTCTGTGCCGTCAGGGACTGTGGAGGGCAGGGCGGGGCAGTCCTGGCAGCCTGATCAGCAGGTAACGGCCTCCACTAAGTGAAAAGACAAACACAGAAGTGACCGCGATGGTCCTGAACATCAGTTCCCCTCCTCCCACCCAGACTTGGGCTCTAGCTCTGCAGGCTGAGGAGACTACGTTTCAGGATGCCCGGGGGCTGGTGTGCTGAGAGTCAGGCTCTGTCATTCCTACCAGGCTTTCCCCACGAGCCTGCCCCACAGAGGCCTCCCCTGTTGTCCTGAAGACCCCATGGTCTTCCTTGGGGGGCACAGCACTTTGAGCCCGGGGCAGCCACTGGCTGGTACCAGATGAAACCCATGCACTCAGCTTTCTATCTAACAGGCCCCTTCCTCCCTAGGCGCTGATGGTGTTCAAGAGAACAGAAGCCTAGGGAGGTCCCTGTATCACGCCGGAGCATGCCTGTTAGGGCCTCACCAGCCCCCAGAAGCAGGGAGTTGCCCCAGCTCAGCCTGGGCTCCTGTCAAGCCTGGGGCAGAGAACCACAGAGTGGCTTATTTATTCCACACTGGGAAGGAACCCAGTGTGGCTATGGCACCTCTGTGCAAATTAGGAAGAAGCACCTTTTCTCCAGATGAATTAAGCCACATCGAGGTACATGGCTTATCAAGTGAGAGTGAGCTGGATTTCAGCCCCTCTTGACCCCTTGGCTGGGTATCTTTGGTCAGTGCCCACCCTAGACATCCATATATGGCAGCCTGATACTAGACTTTTTAACTTTGTCTTGCTTAAGCCTCTCAACAGCCCTATGAGGCAGGCATTATGTCCCTGTTTTATACCTGAGACAGATGGCAAGAAGTAAAGTAACTTGTCCAAAGTCACTCAGCTAGTAGATGCTGGCCCCGGAAAGGGAACCTCAGGCTGGTACGAGCCCGGAACCCATGTTCTTAGTCACTTCAGCACACTCCCTCTCCCTGACTCTGACAAGCCTTGGTCATGGGGGGCAGGAGGGCGAGCGCTTCTCACTGAGCAGCCCCTCCCCCATCCAAGGCCGCCAGCCCTTCAGTGAGCTCAGCGCTATTTCTAGAGCCAGAACAGCTGCCACCTCGAGACAGCACACTATGAGAGCAAAGGCACAGGAATCAGAGTCTGAAAACCGCGGCCTGACAATTCAAACGACTGGAGTGTCTTCCCAAAGAGGTGCGGAGACAGGCAGGAGGGGCTCGGTGGCAAACAACAGCAGGTCACAGCCATTGGGGGGACATACTGCCCCTCCCCGGTGGCCGAGAGATCTGGCTCGGACCCCTGCCTGGACCACAGCCCTCTCTGGGCCACGGTCTCCTCATCTGTCCCCAGGAATCCTCAGAGCTGTTTGGAGATATCACAACTGAAAGCTAAAAAGCCTGACGTTCTCAGTGCCTCCCTTGATAGTCTCGTGATTGATCTGCTCCCAGCGTAGACATCACTGGAGTGTCATGGGGTGGGGGTTGGGGGGTCAGGGGCAAACCCTAATGCGAGATCCACTCCTCCTTCCCCTACAGCAGTTCTGCATGGCCCCGGATGCAGTGTCCCGACATTCCCTGCAAGAGGACACATGTGGTGGCCTTATTTCTGGGCCAGACCAGGGAGCCCTGCCAAGCTCCCCTTGTAAAATTCAGTTCAACAGCCTGGAATGCCTCCAGGTGTCTGAGCACCGGTCAGTCTTCCACACTCGTGTCGTCCCTACTGCTCCTGGGGGGAGTGCCACCCCCCCCAGGTGCCCACGCCAAGAGCTGCATCCTAGTAGCTTCCTCCTGCTTCATCTCCTACCCAATCTTGCTACTTCCAATTCCTTAGGAGGACTCCCCTCCATCCTTGTGCCAGGGATGTGTGTCGGTCTTCTTTTCCAATTCGCTCTTCTTAGCCTCTGTCTGGAATACTCTTCCTGGCTGAGTCTTCCTAGTTACTACCTGCTCATTCATCAGAGGTGAGCCCAAGGGCCAGCTTCCTTTGGCAGCCATCCCTGCCCTCCTTCCTCCACGCCCACAGCCCCGGGGAACACCTCCAGCCCAGTCCTGTGACACTGGATCACGCGCAACTCCTCCACTGCCTCGCTGTGCCCTCAACGCAGGGCTGTTTTCCTCTTTCATTCACCACAGATTTACTGATCCACTACTCTGTGCCAGGTACAGTTTTAGGCCAGGATACAGTGATGACCAAGCCAGACAAAATCTCCACCCTCATGGCCTTCCACGAGAGGAGACAAATAAAATATTAATTCAACAGAGTGCCAAGTAGCAATGAGCTCTGTAAAAGGTAAGGCAGGACAGGGGATGGAGGGTGCCTGGAAGAGTGGTGGAGGGGTCAAGGAAGACCTCTGTGAACAGAAGGCATGAATAGAGGGATGGAGCCCTCTACAGATGTGCAGGAAGAACATTCTACAGAGGGAACCGTGAATAAATGCAAATGTTCTGAGGAAAGAAAAAGCCTATGAGCTGCAGGGACAGCAGCCAATGGGCCCGGGGGGGGGGGGGGGGGGGGTTGGTGGGAAGTGAGAGGATCGAGGTCAGAGAGGTGAGCAGTGCCAGGTCAAGCTGGCCTGTGGGCCACCCAATACAGCAGAGCATTGAAGCAGGGGAATAACAGCATCTGATTTAAAAGTTCCCTCTGGCTGCTGTAGGGAGAACGGCTTGTAAAGAGGGAGAGAAACACGGACACAGGAGACTATCACCATGTGAAAAGATGGTGGATTGTACCACATGGGAGCAAAGGAGGTGGGGAGGAGACAGACCCAGGAAATAGGTTAGGGCTAGAAGCAGCAGGACATGCTGATGCTAGGATTTAGAAAGTGAAAGAGAAAGAGAGAAATCAATGGTAACTCCTAGGATTTGGGCTTGGACAACTAGTTGGATCATGGAGCGTTTAAGGAGGTGAGAATGAAGGAGACGAACAGGTTTGGGTGTAAATCGGAGGTTCTTAGGCCATGGTAAGCTTGCAATGACTTTCGACATCCAAGAGGCGAGAACAGGTAGGCAGTTAGATACACACATGAAGCCCAGTGCAGAGGTCCAGGCTAGAGATACACATTCCAGTCAAGGGAGAAAGGACTCGAGGAGGTCCCCAGGAGAGACAGCACACAGAGGAGAGAAGAGGGCAGAGGACGAGCCTGTGGTCAGCTCTGACATTCAGATGGTGGCAGGGGAGAAGGAGTCAGCAGAGGAAGGTCTGTGGCTGGGAGGAAAACCCAGAGAGCCCCATGACGCAGACGCCGAGAGCAGAGACGGTTTCCAGGACAGAGGGTCAGCACTGTCCAAGGTCAAGGAGGTCAAGGAAGAGGAGGATGGAGATGGCCACACTGATCTAGCAACTAGGAGGTCTTCGGTGATCTTGACAAGAGCAGAGTCAAGGAGTGGGAAGGCAGAAGCCCCACTGGCATGGGTTGAGGCGAGACCAGAAGTGGGAGATGCTGGAGACGGTGACTGTGGAAATCTCAACGTGAAGGAGTGCTGAGTGAGCACAGTGGACTGAATGTCTGTGTCCCCCCCAGATTCACGTGCTGAAATCCTAACCCCCAATGTGACAGCATCTGGAGGGGGCGCCTTCAGGAAGTGATTAGATCATGAGCGTGGAGTCCTCATGAATGGGATTAGTGCCTTTATGAAAAGGACCCCAGAGAGCTTCCTCACCTTCCTTCCACCATGTGAGGACACAGCAAGACAATGACAGTCTGCAACTGGAAGCGGGCTGTCACCACAACTATGCTGGCACCCTGATCTCGGACTTGCAGCCTCCAGAACTGTGAGAAATAGCCTGTTGTTTGTAAGCCTCTGGGTCTGTGGTACTTTGTTACAGCATCTGCACCATCTGAGGCAGCGAGCGTATAAAGACTCGGTCCTGGGTGGCGGGGAGAGAAGAGGATTCCTTGACACGTGAGGAACAGCTGGAGGAAGGAGGAACAGACTTAAGTGTTCTGTGAGGCTCCAAAAGGCAAACCTGGGAGCCCCAGTTGAGTGTGAGGGAGGGAAGGTTTATACACGGCCCAAGGAGGCCCTTGTTGGGGAGGAGGTCTCTTTACGAGGCTCGGTGAGCCCCATAGTCCACTGCCCCAGCACAGTCTTCACAGCCATCCAGGAAGGAGGTGTGGGCTGTGCATGGCTACAAGGAATGGAAATTGGGGGCAGCCTCAGGTGCCTTATCTGCTGGGTGTCCCCTAAACTGCTTATCAGGTGGATGCTTGGTCCTCCCAGCCTGACTCCAGGCCCCTTTTCTTTCCATCCTCCATTTCTTTTCCATCTGGGGAGCTGACCTGGGGTGAGGAAAGGGTGAGGCCCTGACAGGTGCCAATGATCGTCTGATCTGCAAACGAGGCCCGGAGAGGGAATGCCTCCTACCCAGGAGGTCCACTCCAGGACCCCATCAGTGACTGAACAAGGTGGGGGTTCTACAGATGAGGAAACTGAGGCACAGAAAGGTTCATGTAAGTGGTTATTTGCCCAGGAGACTCAATTCAGACCCAACTAAGGGCCTCAAAGCTCAGGGACCAGGGGAGTTCGGGGACCGATGCCATCTGAGGAATCTGAGGGCATCAACAACCCCGCCCACGGACAGCCTCCTCCGTCTGTCCGAGAGGGCCACGTCAGATGCGTGGGAGGAGAGGCGGAAGCCATGCCATCTTTGTTTTGTTTTTCCAGCACCCGGTCCAGAACAGTCTGCCAAACCTGACTCTCCAAATTCTTCCCAGCTGGAAGGAGCCCAAGAGCTTCATCCCCTTTTTTTTTTGTCCTTTTCTGCAGGAGTGAACAGTGACCAGAAGGTTTATGCTAAGCCAGCCCACACACACAAGGCAGGCGTGCAGACCCACTGCCACCCCGGCCCTCAGCAGCTGTCACCACGCCTCAATGTCCACCATGGCAAAGTCTGTCCCTTGGGGTTACCTTGCCCCCGGGCTCCTCTTGGAAATGCAGAATCCCCAGGAGCAGGCGGAAGGAAGATTTTCTCAGGGATCACAATCAGGAAGGCCCTAAACACTGGGGCTGAGGGGGGGACACAGAAGATAAAAAGTGGGCAAGAGATAGGAGAGGGGGAGAGAAGAGACCATCTTGCCTAGAATATGCACCTAATTACCTACTTAAATCAATATGGCCATGTTATTATGGCCTCACAGCCAGGAGCAGAGGTCAGGAATAGATGGCATGAGAGGACGTGGGAGGGGAAGCTGAGGACACCCAACCTAACCCTGGATGATCTGTCCACAGCCCAGCAGGAATCCTTCTGGCCAGCACGGCCCATTCGTGCTGGGACTCCAGAATCACACTGAATGAGGTGTGTTCCAGCTCCACCCCTCACCAGCTGGAAGTGGTGACTCAGTGTCCTTGTCTGTATAATGGGGGCAACGACAGCAGCCACCTCCAAGGCTTGAGGGTGAGGATTAAATGCAGCAATACACGTCAGGTGCCCAGCAGAGTGCCTGGCACACAGTCAGCCCCCAAGAGCGCTCAGCCATGGGCATCGCGCATCGAGATCCCAGCCAAGTCTCACCCCTCCACGGAAGCGCCTCTGACTCCTACACTGAGCTCTGCAAGCACTCGCCATCTGTATCACACGATTTATTACCTAATTATACACTGTCTTGAAACAATTAGGGAACAATTCAATACAGCATAATAAAGTGCTAAATTGAATTCAGTCAAGTTCCTTCCAGCTCTGCACTATGACGATTCCAAACCCCATCTTGCACAGTGCACGCTAGACGCACACACAGATCTCAGCCAGAGAGAAGGGCTCTGGCCCAGGCCCTCCACGCTCACTCAGCTCACTCTTCTGTGCAGCCAAGAAGCTCCTGTGTCATCAGCGAGGGGCTTGCTCTTTCTCCTGTGGCTGCTGCCACCCTCCCACCCGGGAAGTCCCCTGCACCCCAACCTGGAGCCCAGCAGCACAGGGAGAAAGCCGTCCCAGGAACAAGTAGTTCAGGTGGGTGGCAGCCTGGGCCAGCTCTGCTCTAGATAGCTGAGTGTCTTTGCACACCGCCTCTTGCCATCCCATCCCAGACTGGGAGGGCCAAGGCTGTGCAGAGCCTCAGACACGGGGCCAATGAGGTCAGCCAGCCAGGCCACCTGTGGGCTGTGTCTGAAGCTAGAGGGTCTGGAGGACCCTGAAGATGCATGCACGGGTGGTCCAGCCCAGGGCTTGAGATTTGAGGAATACCTGAGCAAACCACAGAAAGGTTTATGTGCACTTGCTGGAGAGTTCTCTGTGTGTAAAGACAGAAAGAGCCTTTGGCCAGACACTTCCTACAGAACAGAGAGTTAAAGGGGCTATCAGGGAAAGCTTCAAGGAGGAGGTGGGGTGGGAGGTGGATACTGGCAGGAGGACAAGGACTTGGACGCGGAGCAGGATCAGGCTGGCAGAAGCTGAGTGAAGCCCTTCGTGCTGTGGCTGCGGGCCAGGCTGAGGGTCGGTGCCTGGGGACTCCTGCCTCAGCTGCCCTCAGCCCCTGTGACCGGGGGGCCTTTCCCTGGGACGTCGTGAGGCCGTGAACGCAGCACTGCCCACCCGCAGGATCAAGACCACCAGGGGTGGTGCTGACCCCCACAGCCCCACTGCCCCACTGTGGTCACTGGGTGGGCAGGTGGCTGGGCCAGGCCAGAGGGGTCGAGCACTGAGCTGGCCACAGAGGACAAGTGTTCTCCCTCCCTCTCCTCCCCATCTACCCTGCCCAGAACTGCGAGGCTCTGTGGGGAGGGTTTGCAGTCAGTCGGTTATTACAGAAGTACATAATCTGCCTCCACTGCCTTCTCTCTACTTATCCACCCCCTCCCCGCTCTTCAGTCTCCCTTTTCCCACTCTTCTACCCAGAACTCTCAGACCACCCTGCTACCTGCTCTTCTCAAGAGAGAATTCTGTGATCATTCCAAACTGTGAACGAGTTTATGATTCCAAAGTGTTTCCCTTTTCTGGGGATCAATTTCCAAGGACAGTGCCAAGAGAGGACAAGGTTTAATCCAAAGGAATAAATCTCTAAGGGGGAATTCAGGGACACTGACCTTTGCTTTCTTACCAATAGCCTTTACTGTGTCCCTGCTTAATTCATTCTTTTATTCAGTTAACATTTACTGAGCACCTACTTCGTGCCACACTACTACCACTTCCTGCTTGTTCAAAGCACCCACTTAAGTAGAAGCTGATTTAAAATTATTCCTATCTACTCATTAAAGCAGTTCCCTTGAGGATGCTTATTGGACAACATTTTTAGACCTAGACTTGAAATTAACAAAGCTATATGTCCATGTATATTTTATAACACACACACTTTCCAACTTGGCCTGGACTTCCCCCAGCTCACATCCAACGAGAAGACCTGACCACAGCCTTTATGAGCACGATCTGGCCCGGGTTTCCTTTGCGGTCCTGTTTGGAGTTTTCCAGACCTATCATTTGGACCTGCTCCTTCTCCTTGTGGCTCCGGGTTGAGTAGACAATTTGAGTCATTTGCTTTTATTGCCCCTCTTTATCCTCTGGTTATATATGGCACCTCCTGATTTCCCTTCCAATGCTGTTAACAATAAATGATAACAGGTTGTACCACACTCCAACACACCCCACAACTATAGATAGAAAACATGCCCCACGCTGAATCATCCAGCAGGTGAGCAACACCCCGAAGCTCGTCACGTATTCCAGGCACAGAGAGGCGTCCACTGGGATGGTGACTTTCACTCTGCAGAGCACTTTCCGTGGCATCCTTGTTACACCCTCCCCCAACTCCTGTAAATCTGCTGCCAGGAGCTGTCCTACCTAAAGAAGGCTGAGGTGAAAAATCTCCAACATACGGATCAGTTATAACTATATTAACCATTATTTCCCACATGTGGGAACTACACACATTGTGGTTCCTCACGTATATGGGTACTTTTGGGGCCAACCAGAAATTGGGATCTAAAATTGGAATTGTCCCAGAAAAACTTGAGATGTGTGGTCATCACCTTTTTTTCTGGGACTAAGGGAGTTCTTGGTCAAATGGCAGCTCCCCAGAAGGAAATCAACTCAGCTGGTGATGGCGTTGAACAAAGGCTGCCTTAATTCCAAACCAAACTGACAGAGGCCAGCAGTGTCTCTGCCCACGACGGACCCCTGCTGACCTGTCGGGGGAAGGGGAGGCTGGCCCGAGTCACTGAGAGAGGGAGAGAGGAAGGGAAAATAAAGGGAAGGGAGACAAGAGAGGGAGGACGAGGGAGGGAAGTGGAGGAGAGAGGCCAGAACTGGGGACAGAGAAAGAAAAGTAGACCAAGAAAGGGTGGCAGGAAGAAAGGGAGAGAAGAGGTGGGGCGAGAGAGGCAGAGAAATTAGAGACAAAATTGTGGAAAGAGAGAGGAAAGAGAAAAGCTGCTGGCAGTAGAAACAGTTAGAAATGGAACTTGTGCAGTGGTCTCAGGCCAGGGTTGCCTGCCCAGAAATGGCCTCCCAGGGGCCTGTCCCGTCTTGCTTAGTTGATTAGCATTTCCTGGCCAAAACCTCTCAGTTACCTAGAACACCCCCCATCTGGGTGGGCGGGTCACTTGGCAAAAGGGCCAACATAGGAGGCTCAACATATGGAACAGACAGATTGGACTCCACACTCTCCCTGGGTGACACCCCAGGGGCCACACGGCTGGCCAGGGTTTCCACCGCACATAGATGGAAAGAACTATGCTTTTAAAAGGCCAGAATAAGACCCTGACCCCTGAGGCCTCACCCCACACTCCAAGGCCTGTCTGGGTTTCTGACATGGGAGCCACATCTTTTCTTTTTCAAAGCATTGAACAAAATCACACGTATTGGTGGACCCTGAAAAACACGTTTACTTCTCCTCTGTGGGATCAATTTAATGTTTTGGTGTCAAAACTAACAGCAATGAAAACTTGGGCCTCTTTCCCAAGGAAATAGATCTGAGAGTTAGCTCATATTTAGAAAAGCAAAAATTAAGGAACCAGTTTTTGGAACCCATCTGGCCACACCCAGCTCCAAGCAGACAGAACATTCTGCCTTGCCCCAAAAGTCCCCCACAATGCCCTCCCAGCAATGACTGTCCTTGTCTGAGAATAGTCCATTTTCGTTCATTCAACAAATATTTACTGAACTCCTACTCCTGAACATATAAAGTGTCCTTAATTACTGATTTTAGCTCCAAACACTATAGCAGACCAAGAAGAAACAACCACATGATTGTACGAAAGTCAAATCTCTTGGAAACGGTTCTTCCCAGCCAAAGTAAGCCTTGCCTGTGGGCAGAGTAGGAGCTGCCTGAGCAGTGGGATTGCAGAGGAGCAGGGAGCCCACGCCCAACACCCGCCCCCATGCCACCCGCCTCCGATGCCACCCACCCCCCGATGCTACCGCCCCCCCACACCTACACACACTTGCGGGCTGAGATCCGAAATCCCTACAGTAGGAATGGAGCTAATGCCCTACCTCAAATGGAGGCTTGAGACCCAGACTCCCCGCCTCCCTCAACCCCCACCCCCCACAGAGAGGGGTCAGTGAGTCCCTACTTTGTTGTGGCTGGGTCCCATCCCTCACCTCTCATGTCAAAGGAGATAAGTGGGATCCCAAAATGCAGTGAGTTCTGAGCCACTATGTGGAGCCTGCTTCTTCCCTGAGGGCAGCTCTGGGAGTGAGCCACAGGGCAAGGGCTGCAGGGTCACCCCAGGATGGGCTTCCTCCCTCCCTGGTCATTCGCCGGGGTCTGTACCTGGAGCTGCTGGAGTCACTGCCGCTCTGCACTCCTGGGTCGTCCGTGACATTAAAGAGCCCCGTCCAATTGGCCAGCTGGTCGCCACTCTGCCAACCAAACTGGAGGCCTCTGGCAAGAGAACGAGGCAGTCGGTACTCAACGCTCACGTGCTAGGTTCAGTCCGTCACCAGAGAGCCACGTTCTATCGTTGTGCCAAGTGACACATCCACCTCGATCACGCATTTAGTGCAGACGAAGGTGACATACAACCATGAGGATGAAGGTAATAAACCGGGCCCTTTACAACGTTCTCTGCTCATCCACATCCACCCCCTCATTTTGCTTTTCCCGCAGGCTGAGGTCATACTTGTACACCCAGGGAAACTGAGGCTTGGTGAGATCCAGGTCTTCTACCTCCTATGTGGCACATCCCTCAGTTCCTGCCTTAAAGACTCAGACAGACGAGTCATCGCCCGGCGGCACTTTGCGGTCCTCAGAGGCCCAGACACATGCAAAGCTTTGAAGGAAATCTAGTTTTCCCACACGTAAGGACCCTCCTCCTGGTTTAAGATGATGGACTCAACACACGTGGTTATGTCCGCTCCCTCCCCAAACTGACTGAAATGACAGCAAAGGAATAAGGGCAGAGCACGGGGAGGAAGAATAGGAGGGGGCTGGCGACAACATTCTGGAAGATGAAAAGCAGATGGGTAATTGCCTTAGACCAGAGAGAGTAGAATCCTGTCTACCTGTAAGAAGCAAATCTATTTGCCAGGTGCAGCTCAGGAAAGGTCAGGAATGGCGGGTACCTGGGACCACGGAAGGCAGGAGCACAAAATGGAGCTAGAAGCAGGAGGATTGTTCTAGGTTTGTATAAGGAGCAGTTTGACAGGCCCCCAACACACACACACCCAGGTCCCCATCCTTAAGGCCAAGCATTCTGGGCACTGCCCCCCACCACCGCCCAGCCCACAGATGTTAGGAGGTTCGCTCTCTGGGGTGTTGACCCAAAGAAGGTCTGCACGGTTGTCCTCATATATACAGAGACACTAAACTGAAAACAGCCGAGTTGACCTGAAAGTCAGCTTCCTGGGTGCACATGGCTTCAGAATGCTGGTCCCACCCATCGTGCCCTGCGGGATTGGCTAGGGAAGGGTTTCATTGGGGGCCGGATCACTGTTTGTTGTGGGGCTGTCCCGCGCACTGCGGGATGTGGAGCAGCATCCCGGGCCTCTACCTTCAAGATGCCAGTAGCACGTCATCTCCCACCCTCCCGCTGTGATGATCAAAAAAGGCTCCAAACACTGCCAGGTGTCCCCTGGGCAGCAAAATCTCCCCACTTAGGGTGGAAGCACTGTTGTTAGACAATGCCCATTGCACAGAGCTCCAAGGAACCTTCTAGAGACTGGCTTACCCTTAAATATGAATGAGCCGTTAAAGACCCCTGACATGTAAGAAAAGCTTTAACTTGAAAGGCAGAGAATAAAACAAACGGGATAAAAAGGAACTCAGGGGAAAAGAGACAGATGAAAGGAAAAAAAAATTTTAATAAAACCCTCATAATAAATAGCCTCTAAGCTAAGGGAACGGGACAGCGATGGTTGTCTGGCCCACCCATATCTGCCACAAAGGAGCTGAGGGACCTTCGGCAAGTTTCCACAACTCTCTGTTCCCATCTTTCAAGTGAGGAGAACTGGCCCATGTCTCGAGAGTCCTTGACTGAGAGGATCATGAGCTGAGCTGGCTCCTCGATGCCCACCCACCTCCCGCCTGGGAAGTCCAGATCACCTCCCAGGCCTGTGAGCCTGAGTTCCAGCCAGACTGGGCTGAGGAGGCCCCTTAGGGCCCATCTAGCCGAAGGCTGCTCACATGAGGTGCTTGATCGATGCTTTGCTGAGTGACCCTGATTCTCTTCTCACACTCTCCAGGCTCCACGGCAGAGGGGAGCTGGCCCAGGAGAGGAAGAGGCACAACTCACAGGACAGAGCCTGAAGCCAGAGCCAAATGTGTCCATTTCTTAGTCCATTCAGAAAACAGCAAGGCCCTTGCTTCCTCCTCCCTTTTTGTCCCATAGTCCTACGCTTTTTCCACAAAAAAAAAAAAAAAAGACTTTTCCATTATCCAATATTTTTAATATTATTAGAGCTGCTGCCTTTGCTGTAGATCATTTAGCGATGAAGTTTTTATATAACACAAATCATGGACTATAGTAAAATGAAGGGGCTTGCCTAAAGAATCTCTGAGATCCTCTCCCATTTTGATTAAAGATCCAAAGTCACAGATTTCTAACATGGGACTTGTGGCACTGGAAGAGGCCAATAGAGATGATTTTACAGGGGTGCAGGGTGGTGGCTGCGTCTGGAGCTCTCCATTCACAGTGTGTGGGTAACTGCACCACCTGCCATTGCATATGGTGGGCCTGGGGACAGGCGTCAGCAAGTGCCCACTCAGATGTGGGAATCACCAGGCAGGTTGAGCCAAAGAGGCTGAATCTGTGGGTGTGGGGCACTGGGCACTGTGGATGCTTGGGTTTCCTCAAGAGCCAGAGCCCAGGACTCCAGGCACAGAGTGGGGCTCAGCGTGCAGCCCAGATCACCAGAGGACTGGCCAGGGGCCTCAGGATGAAATGGCATCTGCCTCCCATCCTCACAAGCCCCCTCCGAGGAAGGTCATGTGTCAGGCGGTGGCCTCCTCGGGCTCTGCCGGGGAGACTGAAGCCGCTGTCATTCCTACATTCTTCAGGTCAGTAGAGGACAGGAGGGCAGCCACCTCCTAGCTGTTTCCAGATCTTCATGCATTCCCTGCCCAGCCAGCCTGAACAGGGCCATCAGAGGGAGCTTCCTAAGAAGCATGCCAGTAACATCCCTCCTCTGCTTCAGAACCTTCCAAGAATCCCCAATGCCAAAGGACAAGGTTCCAAACCCTCAGCTCAGAGGCCCTTCCAGCAGCTGCCTGCAGCTCTGCCAGCACCCCAATGCAAACATCTGCTCCGTGAGCCACTGTGGAATTTCGACTCTCCCACCTTAGCTCTTAGCATTCCCACTCCCCTCACCCCATGCCCCCACTCACCTAAATCCCACCCAACCTTAAAGGCCAGCTAAAGGTCCTTCTCTCCCCTGAGCCCCCTGGGCCCGCTGCCTCGGAACCAAGTTAGAACTCTTCTCATAACTGCTCTGGCACAGCTCATTCTGCCCTGAGTCCCTGGTCTCCTTTGCCTACCTCTCTGTGAGTGTGTCATCCCTACCCACTTATAGTGCTCTCTAGAGAAGCAGCATATCTAAACCTGAGACAAAATTGCCTCACCCAACGTCCTTTAAGCAAGTGGAGTGAGGAAAAGGGGCTGACTCGGGTGCCTTTAGGTTCCAGAACTCTGGGATCCCCCCCTCCCCAGGGTCCCCCTTGAGGAAAATTAGAGCAGGAGGTTTTTGCTGTCCCAGGAAAGAGGCAGAAACAGGAGACAGGGCAGCTGGGCACACCCTGCAGATTGCTCACTGGGTCAAACCCTCCTGGGATGGGAGAACGGGTTGTGGACACAGAGCTATTCCCAAACTCTCACCCCAAGAGATGAGTTTCAGGATACAGAATTCTAGGAATGTTAGTAATGGGCACAGGGCAGGGAGGCGTGTGACGTGAAGGGCAACAGGGGCCTCTCCCTGCCCCCAAAATATCTTACCCATGATCTGTTACTCATACCTCCCAAAGAACGGCATTCTTTCAACCAACAGTTATACATGGTCTTCTTCAGGGCTAGCGGACTCTGCAGTCCTGAGGGCTCAAGAACTGACAGTCTGTTCATCTAAAATGGCCACTTGTGCCTCAGGGGAGGCGGTGAGCACTGGCCAGGGGGTCTGAAGTGGCCTAGGGTGGGGTGTGAGGAGCCAGAAAAAGCAGAGAGCCGGAGTAGGCCAGGCCGAGGCTGGACTAGGTAGGGCTCCTCTCAGAAACTGCCAGTCCTCACTGAGGAGCCAGTGGTCCCCACTTGCTGAGCAGCCTTTGGGAGATTTCAGGCCGCAGCACCAGTTTGATGAGGGAGAAATTTCTGGATAAGTAGGCGTTCCCAGTGCCTCTCAGTCAGACGCGCCTGCAGCTGCCACGTCCCTTTAACACTGGCCCAAAGGTGGCCACTTTCTCCAGAGCCTTCATAACCACACAGGCGGGTGCCTCCTCCCCAGCAGCACCTGTCTGCAAAGATTCCCCGATAGACAACCCCTCTCCCCAGAGCCTACATTCCACCATTCACTGCGTCACTCCTGGCATGTCACCTCCTGAAGCCTCAGTTTCCTCACCTGTCAAAGGAGAGGAACAACCTTTGACGTAAGGATATAAACAGTGCACAAAAGCAGACCTATAAATGCTAACCAACGTATAAAAGCTTAAATCTAATAATATACAATTTCAAGGCATGTAACTCAATGTTCTCTTCCAAGAAGATAAGGACACAGTCGGCGGACAAGGTGAGCAGTCTTACTTTCCACTTCCACACCCTTTTGTGCTTTTTGAATCTTATACATGCATACACTACCTTTTCAAAAAATAATCATAAGAAAATTTTGGTGTGGGTTTAATCTCACTAGTAACAAAAGACATGCAAATGAAAGTAATGTAATCCTTATTTTTTAACCTATCAAGTTGACAAAATATGTCTAATGCTAATGCCTTGGGCTGGTCATTGGTGTCAAGCGCCTTTCTGGATGAGAATTTGGAACCACTGTGGTGGTACCAAACAATGGGTGGGTATGTGACTCCAAACATCATATCTATGAAGTCATTTTAAATGACATGGGGAAATCATTAACTTAAAGCAAAAAAAAAAAAATTAGAATATATGTGTAAGTTCACTATGATTTTATTTCTTTAAAAAAATGCTTACAGCGGCTGGCCCAGTGGCACAGCAGTTAGGTTCGCACGTTCTGCTTCTCAGTAGCCCGGGGTTCGCCGGTTCGGATCCCGGGTACAGACAAGGCACCACTTGGCACGCCATGCTGTGGTAGGCGTCCCACATATAAAGTAGAGGAAGATGACACGGATGTTGGCTCATGGCCAGGCTTCCTCAGCGAAAAAGAGGAGAACTGGCAGTAGTTAGCTCAGGGCTAATCTTCCTCAAAAAAAAAAATGCTTACAGGAAAACCTGGGAGAAAACACACCCAAAAGCGAATATCTCTCTGAGAGTGGTATAATGAGGGATTTTTTTCCCTGCTTCTTTGTAGTTTTCTGTCCTCTCTAAAGCTTTACACGTATCATTGATGTATACACGTATTACACGCATTAATGAACATGTACTATTTTTACAATCACATAAAAAATAGGAACAATCTAGCCTCAAAGCAACACAACAATAAAATAATCACAGACAACTTTATATACTGTTTGGAGAAGCATTAGCAAGTCCTCAGTATGGACCTACTGATGGACCAAATGATTCTTGAACTTTCTCAAGAAGATACTAGATGCAAAAGCCTCTGGTAACTCTGCAGGCTGCACAAACAGGAGGGATGGCGAGGATGGCAGCTGGTATCAAGACAAAAGGGAAACACGAGGAGGAGAAGAAGGCCAGGGCAGGTTTTCACAGTGAGATCTGAGGGGTGGAGTTGTTCCATAGGTTTTCACACCCTTGTCCCCAGTAACTGCTGCCACCCAAGCACCTCCAGGTGCTACTGACCTGCTGTGTGAGTCACCCAGACTGCAGCCCCCTCTCCTCCCCTAACCCCATGTGGAGGACGGGGACCCTAAGTAGCTGCAGCAGCTGGGCTGAAAGCCCTTCTTGACTCAAGTCTTGACCAAGAACAAAGCCAAACCCACCTCTTTTCCTTGAGTCAACTCCGTCTCAAGCCAGTGGGCCACCAAGAACAGGTGCCCTTACCTTCCCGATAGATCCCACCCTGGCCATGAGAAGCCACTCTCATTCTATGATATTAACCTCTAAAGTCAGGCATGGTCCCATAAGGCCTCTCCTGTCCCTCAACAAGTCATCATCTTCACTCTCCTTGGACCACTTAGACTGTAACACACCCTGGCTAAAACATCCAATAAAAATCCAATTAAAAAAGCATACATTAATACTTTATGTTCCCACAAAGCGCTTCACTTCCTCCAGGGAGCAAAGTCAAGCCTCTGGGGCCCAGAGAATGAGTGGAATGGAGGCAGCAAGAACTGGGGGTGTATGCTCTGCCTGCCAGGGCAGGTGCCCTGAGCTCCAGCCCACTGTCGCCATATGGGAAGGTAGACCCTGTGTTGCTGCTCTGTTCATTTTTCCAAGAGATGCTGGAAATCCAGACTTTTATTTTTAATTTTCTAATTTTTAAGTGCCGCCCATTAATTCAAACTTGAAACCCTGTACAGACCAAATACTCAATGCTGCAGGCTGCATGCAGCCTGGGGACCCCCAGTGGCAGCCCCGACTGAGATCATCTTACTCGATCCTGACCCTAGTCCTATGAGGGAGGCCAAGCAGGGATCATCCATCACAGCGGAGGAAAGTGAGGCACAGAGCGGGAAGCTCCCACTCAGCCAGCTGTTGGCACAGCTAAGCCTGGAACCCAGGAGTCCTGACTCCAGTTCAGTCCTCTTGCCACCAAAGTTATGGATCCCATCTGTCGAGCCAACTGTGCACAGCACATCTTGGGGTGGTCCATCTTGGGGGCTGGGTCAGCAACCCTCAGCCTTTTGCCTCATGCACTATAGACGTGCTCCCCATCGCAAAGGCACCCACAGAGGCAGCCGAAGTGAGAGCAATTCCAGAGCCCAGCCTGTAAACACCTCTTTCCCTCTCAGGCGACATGGCATATAACAGGAATGCAAATGACTGAGCTGCTATTCTTACAAGGATAACCTTGAGTCTGCTCTATTTGAAAAAACATAATAAAAGAAGAAAATCATTCACAAAACATCAGTGCTTAACTCTCCTGGGAGGATGATCTATTGAATTATTCATTTTTATTTCCCTCCCCCATTCCAAGAAGGTAGCTTGGCTTTTTTAGCCTCTTACTGTAGGGCCATGTGGGTTGTGGGGGCAGAAATCTTCGCAGTTCACTGAGGAAATTGTGCTAGGCTATCCTGGAGGAAGCGGGAGCGCCCTGGGGTCTGGGAAGGGATGTGCAAGTGGTGAGACCATGGCTGAGCAGATTCCTCAAGTCCAGGAAGCCCACTGTGGTGGTTTGCGGTTCCTCCTCCATGTCCTCCCTCTAAATGGACAGCAGGGCTGCAGAAAGCTCGCCAGTTGGGGCACCGCGGGAGCTGGACCCAGGGCTCCAGAAGTCTCCAGGGAGCAGGGAGCAGATTGGCTGGGGCGGGGTAGCTGGGGGAGTGCCCCCAACTCCTGTTCTATATAAGCCTCCAGGACCTTCACAGGATCCTGGGCGAGTGGACGGAAGGCAACTCAATTGATAGACTCAATTTCCCACCACCTGGTGGATAAGGTTGATTCTTTTGCTTAATTAAAAGAAAATGAGGAAGTCAGCCATTTCTTTCACACCAAGCTTGTGAAATGAAATGTACAACCACTCGTCATTATTCGTCAGCAAATCACTTGCATTGTACCTCACAGCTGACTGAGGACATCTTTCCTTTATCAATTCATGCTATCTTTATTTTATTAAATATATGCATGCACATCCAATATTTATTTCATTATGTTATTCTATTCTTATCAAACAGCCATGCCAGGCTGCGTGCTGGGCTTCAACAGCGAACAAACCAGGAAAGGCCTTGCCTCAACGACACCTAATTTCTACCAGAAGGAGACAGATACAACAATGAACTCATAGGGACACAATATGCAAAGTGTCAGATGGTCAAAATGCTGTGAGAAAAAATAAAGGGAGGCGAGGGGGATAAGAATTTGGGTGGGTACGGCGTGCTGGTCCACAGAGGGGCTTCTCTCTGACAAGGTGACATCTGAGCAGGACAAGAAGTGGGTGATGAGGGGGCAGGTGGATCCTGGGCAAGAATGATCCAGGGGGGACCAGCACCTGCAGTGGCCCCGAGGCGTGAGTATGATGACTTCTTCTAGGGCTGGCTGGGTGGTCCATGCAGCTGGGGCCGAGTGAGCCAGGGGCAGGTGGCAGGTAATGTGGCATGAGTTCAGAGAAGCAGCGCCACCTCTCTTGGGTCCCTCAAAGCCATCTAGGAGGGAGGTCGGCCCAATGTCATCTTCTGAGGAGCAAAGGACTCAGCTGGGTCGCCTGGGAGTCCCTGAGCTAGGACCTTCCCGGGGTGTCCAGACTGCCCTCCTCCTCCCACAGTCCTCTGCCCTGCCCAGGTCCACATAAGGAGCCAGGGTGGGCGGTTAGGAAAGGCCTCCCAGAGAAGGTGCCCCCTTCCCGCCCAGATCAAAGCAGAAATGCCTGCTAGCTGGGAAGCCCTTTCAGCGGGATTAATGGGCACAACTACCAGGTTCCACGTTCCTCCTTGCCTGCCCTCGTTCCTGACTCACTAGTGACTCCCGTTATTTCCTGTGAAGCGCCAGACGGTAACGTTCCCCGCAGCGGAACCGCAGGGGGAAAGGGAAGTGGGTTCATTCCCCAGGGTTTGCCTGTGGGGCCTTTCATTTGGGGCAACAGAAAAGATGCTGCAGGTGGGAGCATCCCGAGGGAGGAGAGGAGTTTGGGGGGCTCCCCAGTCTAGCCCCCCCATGCTCTCCTCTCTCAGAGGGGAAAAGGGAGCGGGTGGCAGGCACTCAAATGGGTGGGGAAATCTATGGGTGGCAGAGGGTTGGCCCTGTTGAGAGCCCCCAGGCCTGGGACCCAGAGTCCCAGTGAGCAGAGGGAGCCTCCTGGATTCCAAGGCTGTCCACGGTTCTGCGGAGGTCGCTAGCTAAGGAGTGGCTGGGGCAGGACCCAGAGGGGTCCAAGTACTGGCAGTACCAAGGCAAGGGCAGGAGAGGGTGCACACAGGGGCACCCGGCCATCGGAGGGGTCCAGAGAGAAACCAGACAAGCTCTAGGCACAGCTCTGAGACCACCTCACGGCCCCAGCCTCTGCACTGCAGGGGAGCCCGGGGCCCCCAGGCCGACCTCCAAATGGTCCTGCTGCCTAGCCTGGCATTCCAGACCTCCACTGCCTACCCTACCTTACCTCAGCACTAGGCCCAACAAGTGGGGACCTCAGGCCACCCAATAATGTCATGCCTCTTCCAACTACTCTTCATTAAATATTTGGTCAACATTTATATCAAGGAGGGGCTGCCTGCAGGAGCCTGGGGTAGCAGGGGAGCATGAGGGTACACACACTTTCCAGCTCTCCTCTAGCACTCAGGCCCCAAGCAGTGCACCCCAGCAAACAGAATGGGGACCCCTTCCTTCTTGGAGGGCAGTGAGTGATGTGGACATGGGTAGCAGTCCCCCAAAATACTCATCCCAGCATTCATTGCAACCGCTCTCGGTCAAGAGCTCCCACTCATTCTATTCTCTCCAACTTATCACATGTCTCTATTCTGCGTGTGCACGTGTGCCAAGGTTAGTCCCCACACTCTCCCTCAAGCCTTCAGAACCCAGTCCAGCTGAATTTCTCCAACCATTTCATTCCTGCCCTGGCCTTTGAGTGGCTAGTTCCTCTCACTGTTATGGGTTGAACTGTCTCCCCTGCAAAAGTCATATGTTGAAGTCCCAACTCCCAGCATATGTGACAGTGACCTTATTTGGAAATAGGGTCTTTACAGATGTAATTAGCCAAGATGAGGTCATATTGGAGTCGAGTGAGCCCCTAGTCTTATATGACTGATGTCCTTATAAAAAGGGAAAATTTGGGGCCAGCCCAGTAGCATAGTGGTTAAGTTCGTGTGCTGTGCTTTGGTGGCCCAGGGTTCATGGGTTCGGTTCCCAGGCACAGACCTACACACGGCTCATCGAGCCATGCCATGGTGGCATCCCACATACAAAATAAAGGAAGATTGGCACAGATGTTAGGTCAGGGCCAATCTTCCTCAAGCAAAAAGAGGAAGATTTGCAACAGATGTTAGGTCAGGGCCAATCTTCCTCCCCCCAAATAAAAAAAAAATTAGAATAAATATAAAATATATTTTTGAAAAAAAAAAGGGTGGGGGGAATTTGGACACAGACACATACCCAGGGAGAAGATAAAGGCATGTGAAGATGAAGGCAGAGATCTGTAAGGCAAGGAACACCAAAGATGAGGAGCAAACCACCAGCAGCTAGGGCAGAGGCATGGAACAGATTCTCCCTCACAGCCTCAGAAGGAACCAACCCTGCTGACACCTTGATCTTGGACTCCCAGCCTCCAGAACTGTGCAGCAGTAACTTTCTGTCGTTTCAGCCCCCAATCTGTGGTGCTTTGCTAGAGCAGTCCTAGCAAACTGATGCACCTGGAGTTGTCTCTTTAATCCTCTAGGGCAAAATCTTACTTTTCCTTCAAGACTCCACTTAAATCCTCACCCTTGTCCAGTGGTTCCCAAACTTGACTCTGTGGAACCCTGGGGCACCCTTTGAGCCTCTGCAGAGGAAGGAGGAGAAATGGTACAGGGTGGGGTTGAGGGAGAGGGAGCCAAGTGGGGAGGACCAGAGCCTTTACCCTGCTTCAAACGAGTAACCTTCTTTCTCGGTTTAAGACACACCTTTCTATTCAGTCCTAGGCCATAGCGATCTCTCTGTCTCAGCACTCCAGCCCATTGGCACTTAGTGTACTGGAGAGTTTGTAAACTTTTCACGTGTACTGGGTCCCTCTCCTCTGATGGCCCCTTGAGAGCAAAGCTGTTTCATACATCTTGGTAACCAGCGGTAGAGCTGTGCCATCCAACAGAAATATACCAGGAGCTACATACATAATTTACAATGTTCTAGAAGCCATATCATAAAAAAATAAAAACACGTAATAAAATCACACAGAACTAAATACACACAGACACACAAATGAGTGCATGAAAAACTGGGGAAATCTGATTAAGGTTGATGGATTGCATCAATGTTAATTTCCTGGTCGTGATGTTGGACTGCAGTTTTGCAAGATGTTACCACTTGGGGAAAGAGGAGAAGGTATACAGGTTCCCTCTGTATCATTTCTTACAACTGTGTGTGAATCTACATTTCTCAAAATAAAAAGTTTCTGAAGAAGTCAAAACAAACAGGGGAAATTAATTTTAATAATATATTTTTATTTAACCTAATATATCCAAAATATTATCATTTCAAAATGTAAAAACATAATGAGATATGCTATATATATATATATATATATATTTGTATTATGTCTTCGAATCTAGTGTGTATTTTGTACTTACAGACAGCACATCTCAGTTTAGACTAACCACACTTCCAGTGCTCAGGAGCTATAATGGCCAGTGGCTACTACAGTGGACACCACAGATCTAGTGCATAAAGGGCACTCAGTCTATGCTTGCTGGATGAACGAATGAGTGAATGAAGGAGTGAGTGAGTCAATGAATGAACCAATTCATCAACCTGAACCAAGAAGGCAGAATGGCACTTCACTAGCTAGTGGGCCCTGGGTGGGGCCACAGTGTGGACATCAGCTCTGCAGGCACTGGTGTGGGACGGGGACCCAGAGCAGTGAGCTTGCATCAAAAGGACAGCAACATAGCCTGACAGGGAAGAAAGAGAAAACACTTGGAAATCCTTGCCTCCTTTAAGGCTTCTTTTGGAGGTGTGGTTTATTTTCAGGGAAGTTGCAACGGTGATCCTGGGAAACACGGATCCCTGGACCGATCTTGCAGGGGAGTGAGGGGGAGGCTGGGGCTTCGCTTGGTCAGAGACGGCATAGGCAGCGCCAATCAACAGGATCTCAGGCTGGAGTGAGTATGGATGTACTTTATTCTCCCAATAACCCTAGCACCCTCTATGCGTGGCATCCAACTCACATCTCCTGGCTTACCTGCCTCGTTTCCGTACGCCACGATCCAGGGGTTCTGCAGGACCTGTGGCCCCCTCTCAAAGGAGGCTGGCAAAGCCAGGCCCAAGCCATTCTCCTGAAGGGCTGGCCCCTGTGACCCACATCCTCAGAGCTGGGAGAGAGAAGAGCCATCTGGGCCACCCGTTCACATTGCATAAGAATATCTGAGACCAGAGAGGCCACTGGTCTCACAGAGCACTAGGGAATAAAAAGAAATTGAAAAGCCTTCGATGGCTTCCATCACCTGCTCCTCCAGCCTCAACACCCAAGCCTGTCCCCTGGATTCCCCCCAAATCCAGTCTCTGACACCCACTAGTTCTCTGAAGCCCACGTCAGATCACCCCTGGCTACTCACCACGCTGACGGCTGTCTCCTTAGAAACCTACAAGGTCACAGGCTATGCCACATGATTGCGAATTTATTCATACACTGTCTTACATGTTTTTTGTCTTTTAAGTGTTTTGTAAGTTGCTCAAGGACATGTACCATACCTAATAATTCTTTAGTAACATCTCCTCTGCCCCAGCACAAAGCTGAATGAGTGTCTAATGGATGTTCATTGGTTGTTAGGAAAAAGTTTCAGGATTTGTATGCATCCGTGTATTCAACAGTTAATGTCAGGCACCGTGCTAGGTCCTGCCTGGGAATTCAGAGATGAATAAAACATCTGTTGAGTTGGCCCCGTGGTTGAGTGGCCTAGTGGTCAAGTTTGGCATGCTCCACTTCAGCGGCCCTGGCTCAGATCCTGGGCGTGTACCTATACACCATTTGTTGGTGGCCACACTATGGTGGTGACTCACATAGAAAACAGAGGAAGACTGGCATAGATGTTAACTCAGGGCAAATCGTCCTCAAGCAAAAAGAGGAAGATTAGCAACAGATGTTAGCTCAGGGTGAATCTTTCTCAGCAAAAAAGAAAACTGAGCCTGCCTTGTGGTGTAGTGGTTAAGTTTGCATGCTCCGCTTTGGTAGCCTGGGGTTGGCCAGTTCGGATCCCAGGCACACACTGCTTATCAAGCCATGCTGTGGCAGGCATCCCACATACAAAATAGAGGAAGATGAGCACAGATGTTCGTTCAGGGCCAATCTTCCTCAGCAAAAAAAAAAAGGACTATTGGTGGCAGATGTTACCTCAGGGCTAATCTGCCTCAAAGAAAAAAAAAATCTCTTACAGGGGTCTTACAAGCTGTGTGATCTTACACAAGTTACCCTCTCTGAGTGAGTATTAAATGAGCATGATTATATCTGTTTAACAGGACCAACGTGAGGATTATTTCATTTAAATTAGGAGAAATTAGATCCTCTAAGAGGTAAAATTTTCCTGGGAAGTACAAATGTCAAAAAGAAAAGGACTGGAGAGAGAGATGGGCAAAGGAGAAGAATGAGAGGGCAGCACTGTGTCCCTGAGGGACATCTGGGGAAGCGACAGGATGCTAACTTCTACCACCTAGTGCAGGCTGGGCAGCCAGAAGACCAGGGCTAGGACTAGGGTGAGGCAAGAAGGTGCCCAGGCCACAAAATTGAGGGTGGCCCCTCTCTCAGGCTCATGCAAGTGCAAGGTCGACACCTGAGAGGGAGGCCCCTTAAATTTTGTCCCCTGGATGCCTTGTTTGCCTCACCCTAGTCCCAGCCCTGTAGGAGGTGCTCGGCGAACACCTGCTCTAATCAGCAAAACTGTAGGTGTTCTGCCAGCATAGCACACACCCCCAGCGGCGGTCAGCGCAGCTCCTTCCTCCTCTCTAGGGCACCCTCCGCCTCCGCCCCATCCCACTAGGCACCCTCCCCCTCCAGAACCACCCCCCGGATAGATCCTCCAGTCCCCATGGTCCCCACCTCCTGGGGCTGTGCCTGTTTCTCTGGGCAGTTGAACAAGAGGCTTTGTCCCCCGGGTAGGGGGAGAGTTGGCTCCGCAACGAGCGCCTTCCAATCACACTTCGGATACAGCACAAAGTCAGGCTGTACTTTTCCTTGACCCAGTTTCATAGTCTCGAGTCTCAGGCCTGCACCAGCCACATGCAGGCAGCCCAGATCTGGATCCTCGAGGCTCAGGAGAGAGGCGGGCTGGAAGGAAGACAGAGGAGAGGAGAGTCCTCTCTACACAGGGCAGGACAAAACAGGCCCGGCGCCACCTCCTGGCCGCTGTCCAGTCACAGAAAGCAACAGGACAGTGCTGGGCAGAACGTGCTGAGTACAGACAGCACAGCGCTGTGCATTCAGAGCAGGGGGAGAACACAGGGTGGAGAGTGGAAGGAGAAGCAGGATTTGGACTGGCAAAGAGGCAGCAGGAAGGCATGGCAGGTGGAGACACAGTGTGGGGAAAGGCACAGAGTCAGGGCAGACCTGATGTGTGTAAAAGTCCCTGGGTGGACCAGAGTGGGGCTTCAGGCACAGACTGATCCTAGGGGGTGAGACTTTTGTTTGGGGAAGGGGTTAGGGATGGAGACCTTCAAGGCCTTTCATTTCTGGCAAAACAGCAGACTAAAAATCCCTCTGTGGCAGGTGCCCCTTCAGGAAGGAAGGGTTTCTTCCCCACCTGCTGGGGATGCCAAGAGTTGACAGCCCCCCGACTCTCAGTCCCCTCTGGGAATTGCCTCAGGTGAGCAGAGCTGACTTGACCATGATTACATCCTCGTCCAGAGGCAGCCCACAGCCAACGACCGAAAATTCAACACAGAGGTATAAAAGCCGGCATTCTCACCCCTGAGGAGGCCTTAACTCAGGGCAACTCTCCAGGGCGCCCTCTAGGGTTGGCTCAGGCCTTCTCTGGACTGCACTGCAGCTCACTTTCTCCCTCAGCTCAATCTTACTTCTTCTCCCGTCTTCAGGTATCGATACCAAGAACACATCTTCATAAACATCCTGCGCTCTAATCTCTGGCTCAGAATCTGCTTTCCAGGGAACCCAATCTGCAACATCTCTCTCTACAAAACACTAAAACAATGATTAAAATATGTATAAAATGCCTTCTAAAATGGACACGTGAGCTGGCAAGGAAAGAAGGAGTAGATGAGTTCTAAAGCCAGCAGCTGCCCTAAGGGCATCGGCCAAACCCCATGGATCACACTTCCCTTGTAAGGGCCACAGGGCCTACCCAAGGTGGAGGGTCTCATGAGGGTCTCCTCCTAAAGCCAGGAAAACACAAATAATCCCAAAAGCAGGACAGGCGAAAAAGCAGGATACATAAAAAACACAAAATATCATGGTAGAAACAAATCCTTATTCCCCAGTAATCACAATAAATGTAGATCCACTAAACTTTCCAGGTAAAAGACAGAGATTGTCAAACTAAATATAAAAACTGTAACTATACACTAGCTACATAGACATGGAATCAAAAGTCATGGAAAGGTTGAAAGAAAGGATAGAGACAGTGATGACAAGCAAATACTTACCAAATGAAAGCTGTCTCACTATATTAATATCAGACAAAATAGACTTTAAGGCTCAAAGTATTACTAGAAATAAAGTCACTACATTATAACAAAAGATTCAGTTCACTAGGAAGATGATACACCTAAACTACTATGCATCTAATAACATCATTTCAATATGCATACAGTAAAAGGTGATAAGGAGAAACTGATAAATCCACTATCATGGAGAAAGATTTCAACACACATATTTTAGAAACTGATAGATCAAGCAGACTAAAAAATAAATCAACAAGAATACAGATGATTGAAGAATATAAAACCTCCTTATTTATTTATTTTTAAAGATTGGCACCTGAGCTAACATCTGTTGCTATTATTCTTTTTTTTTTCTTCTTCTCCCCAAAGCCCCCCAGTACACACTTGTATAGTCGAGTTGTGAGTGCTTCTGATTGTGCTATGGGGGACGCCGCCTCAGCATGGCCTGATGAGCGGTGCTGGGTCCACGCCCAGCATCTGAACCAGTGAAACCCTGGGCTGCCAAAGCAGAGCCCGCGAACTTAACCATTCGGACATGGGGCCAGCCCCACTTTACTGAACATACATGTAAGAAGACTGCATCTAATAATGAGAGAATCACATTTTTTTTCAAGTATACACATAATACTCATGAAAATCAACCACATACTGGACCACAAAGCAAATCTCAATAAATTTCAAGGAATCAACATCAAAGATACCACGTTCTCTTACCACAATGCATTTGAGTTAAAAATTCAAAAAAGTCAGTAAAAAAAGAAGGTATTTGGAAATTTTAAAACATTTCTAAATTTATGAGCAAAAAAAATAAACCATGACAGAAATTAGAAAATACTTGGAATTCAAGTAAAAAAAAATACTTCTGGTAGTACCTAGATGTATGACCTTAAACAAACTATTTAACCTCACTGTGCCTTAGTTCCCTCATCTATAAAATGAGAATAGTAATAGTATCTATTACTCGTTGTTAGAATTCAGTAAGGTAATAGATAAAGCACTTGGATGAGTACCTGGCACACAGTAAATGAGGTACAATTCTGAGTTGTTATCATCATCATCATTACTATCATCCCAAAACGTAAGGGATACAACCAGAGAAGCATTTAGAGGAAACTTTATAACCTTAAAGTTTACATTAGAAAACAAAAAAGACTGAAAATTAAAGAGATAAGTATCTAACTGAAGAAGTTAGAAAAAGAATCCTAAGAATAAAACCAAAGCATAAAAATTAATGAAATAGAAAGCAAAAATACAAGAGAAAAATGAACCGTCAAAAGCTGGTCATTTAATAAATAGCATTCAAAAATAGAAAAAAGAAACAAATAAACAATGTTAGGAATAAAAAAGGGGCCAAAACTCTAGATGTCATAGAGAATATTATGAACTTTGTATGAGTAAATCTGAAATTTTTCAAAAAATTTCTATAAAAATATAATTTGCCAAAATTAATTGAAGAAATAAAAAAAACCTAAATAATCTTTAACCATTAAAGAAATGCAATTAGTAACCTCAAGTCTTCCCACAAGGAAAACATTAGGTACAGATGGCTGTACAGGTGAGCTCTACCAAACTTTCATGGAATAGATGATCTCAAACTTGCATGAACCGTTCCAGAGAGTAACTAAGGAGGGAACATTCCCAACTCATTTTACAAGACTGGTTTTAAAACTAGACAAAGACAGCATTAAAAAAAGAAAATTACATGTCATTATCACTTAACAACATGAGATACGACATCCTAATTAACAATATTAGTCAACAAAATCTCACATCACGTAAAATAAATATCATGAACAAGCTGAGTTTATCCCTAAAATTATGTTTAATTACTATTAATGTAATTTACCACATCAAAAGATCAAAAGAGAAAAAGTACATGTTATCCAACAGATGTAGAAAAATCACTTGATAAAGTTAATACCCAAACACAATAAAACAACACAACAAAGCAAAACATTACAAGCACAGTCTACAAGGGAACTTTCTTTACCTATTAGCGGATAGCTACAAAAACAAACAAAAACCAAGCAGATACACTCAATGGTGACATTTTACCACCATTCCCTTTAAAATCAGGATTAATCACACCATATACAAAAATTAACTCAAAATGTATCAAAGACCTCAACACAAAAGCTAAAACTATAAAACTCTTAGAAGAAAACATACGGGTAAATCTTTGTGACACTGGACATTGGTCACAGGCAATGGTTTCTTACATATGATACCTAAAGCACAAGCAAACAACAACAACAGAAAACAGATGGATTAGAGCTCATCAAACCTGAAAACTTTCATGCTTCAAAGAACATCAAGAAAGTGAAAAGACAGCCCAAAAAAAGAGAGAAATGTTTTTCAAATCATGTATCTGATAAGGGACTTATATTTGGAATCTATAAAGAACTCTCACAACTCAATAATAAAAAGACAAATCATCCAATTTAAAAATGGGCAAAGGATCTGAATGGACATTTCTCCAAAGAATATATACAAATGGCCAATAATAAGCACACAAAAGGATGTGCATCGGGGAAATGCAAACTGAAACCCACAATGAAATACCACTTCAAAACCACTATGATGACTATGATCAAAGACAGATAATAACGAGTGTTTTCAAGAATGTGGTGAAATTGGAATCCTTATACACTGCTGGAGGGAATGTAAAATGGTGTAACCATTTTGGAAAACAGTCTGGGAATTCCTCAAATGGTAAAACATAGACTTACCACATGACCCAGCAATTCCACTTGGTGGTATATTCCCAAGAGAAATAAAAACACATGTCCATACAAAAACTTGTACACAAATGCTGACCGCAGCCTTATTCATAACAGCAAAAGTATGGAAAGCCCAATTCTATCAGCTGAATAATAGATAAATAAAATGTGGTATATGCATAAATGTATTATTATTCATCAATGAAAAGAAATGAAGTACTGACACATGCTACAACATGGATGAATCTCGAAAACATTATGCTTAGTGAATGATGCCAGTCACACAGGACCACATATTGTATGATTCCATTTATACGAAATGTCCAGAATAGACAAATCTATAGAGACAGAAAGTAGATTAGTGTATTTGTTCGTTCCTAGAGCTGGGAAGAATAGGAGCACTAGGGGGTGACGGCTAAGGGGTATAGGGTTTCTTTTTGGGGGTAAGGAAAATGTTCTAAAATTGATTGTGGTGATGGATGCATAACTGTGTGAATACACCAAAAGCTGTTTAATTGCACACTTCAAATGTATAAATTTTATGAATTTATGAATGGGTGGAATTTATGGGTGAATTATATTTTGATAAAGCTGTTTTTTAAAAAAAATTTAAGAAAGAAAAAAATCAGGATTATGGCTAGGATATTCAATATCACATTTTAATTGAATATTATATCAAAGGTCCTAGCCACCCCAATAAGACAAGAAAAATAAATTAAGGTATAAGGGTTGTAATGAAAGAAAGGAAAATGTCTGTGTAGAAATCCCAGAAGACTCTACAGATAAATTATTATTATTATGTTTATTATCAAGGTTGCTGATTATAAAATCAATATACAAAAAAAATCAAATTTATTTCTATATACTAGCCACAAATGGTTAGAAAATAAAATTTTAAAAAAGATACTTTTTACAATAGCAGTAAAAACCATGCAGCTAGAAATCAATCTAACAAAAATGTTCAAATTCTTCATGGAGAATTATAAAGCTCCACTGAAGGACATTAAAGGAGGACACACAAGGCCTATGACTATCTGGTCTTCCTCTGAGATTAAGTTTAACAGCCACATTGAGACCAGATTATAAAAAATCTACAATGTCCTTTCTACTTTCCAAAAAAAAATTGCCCTTTCCCTCTCTGTTAAAGTATAAGTACTTGAAGTCCTTAACACTCTGGGGATGTGAGCTTATATGAAGATTTTAGCACAAAGGGGATGTGGGGCAGCAGAGAGCTTAAAGGAAGAGGAGACAATTTCCAAGCCCCTCATTCTAGAATAGCCTTCTTTTGACCCTGTCTCCCTCACGCTCCCCAAAACCATCCTTGCCTCTGTTGCTAAACCCAGGTAGCCCTTTCCTACCTGATCCCTCTGCAGTGCATGTCACAGTTGACCACTCTCTGCCTGGCAGCCTTATCCCTTGGTTTTCTTAGCACCTCTCTCTCCTCGTTCTCCTCCACCTCTCTGTAGCCTCAGTTTCCAGAGCCAGGTCTGCTCTCTCAGCCCCTTAGGTGCAGGCATCCCTCCGGGCTATCCTCCGTGCCCCTGCCCATCAGCATCTTCCACTGCGCTCTCTCCCGGGTGATTTCATCCAATTCCATCATACAGACCAGTGTTTTTCTAACTAAGGGTTTCAACCCTAAATCAATTCACTAGTTTGCCCCCACATTTTTTTTCTTTAACTTGTTTTATGTAGTAAAATATGCATAACATAAAATTTACCATTTTAACCATTTTTTAAATTTATTTTTTATTCTTCCTTTTTCTCTCCAAAGGCCCCCAGTACATAGTTGTGTGTTTTAGTTGTGGGTCCTTCTAGTTGTGGCATGTGGGATGCTGCCTCAACATGGCTTGATGAGCAGTGTTAGGTCTGCACCCAGGATCCGAACTGGTGAAACCCTGGGCCCCCAGAAGCAGAGCACGTGAACTTAGGCACTCGGCCACGGGCCGGCCCCTTAACCATTTTTAAGTATACAGTTCAGTGGCATTAAGAACATCCACTTTGTTGTGCAACCATCACCACTCTCTATTTCCAAAACTTTTTCATCTTCCCAAACTGCAACTCTGTACCCATTAAATTCTAACTCCCTATTCCCCTCAGTCTGCCCCCTCCAACTACTGGCAACCACTGTTCTACTTTGTGTCTCTATGAATTTGACCACTCTAGGTACCTCACGTAAGTGGAACCATACAATATTTGTCCTTTCCTGCCTGGCTTATTTCACTTCGTATAATGCCTTCAAGGTTCATTCATGTTGTAGCATGCATCAGAATCTCCTTCCTTTTTAAGGCTGAATTTATTTTTTAAATGAAGTAGAAGAGAATTTTTTTAATGCAGTAGAATAGAAAATATTAAAGCACATTTCGCGTAATAAGGCCAAATATTTTTTCACAGAATACTGGCTTCAGATGGATGTGTATGTGAGTGTGTTCTAGATCCCTGGGTATAACATATTTCTTACTGTGGATAATGCTCATAAAACTTGGGAAAACACTGGTTTTGATGGTTGTTGACTCCAAAACCTCCATGGCTCGCCTGATTCTTCTCCACCCACAGTTCCGGAGCTCCTTTCCAATGAGCTTCTGGATAGCTCCAAGAGGACTGCCTTGCAGCGTCTGAGCAGATCTAGACTCAAACTTGTTACCCTCTTTCCTCCAGACATGCTCCTTCTTGTTTGTTTCCTACTTAGTTCTCCATAACCTGGCCCTGCCCGCCTCCCCCCACCCCCAGCTGTATAGCTGTAATACACAGCTTATGCAGAATTACACAACTGTCCCCTGCACTTTTCAGTTCTTGTTCAGGCTGTTTCATCCCCCTTCCTTCCACCTCCCCATGCCTATGGGTCACTCCCCTTCCCTTAAGACCCCCTTCAAATGCCTCCATGCACCTTGGAGACATCCTGGTTCACTATGACTGCCTCCTCATCCTTAGAGTCCCTCTTCCACATGTCCAGTGGCGCTTACGTATGTGTTGCATGGCTTTCTGTCTTCCCAACAGACTGCGAGCATGGGCCCAGGGACCACGGACTGTGTGCATCTTGCATACCATTGTCCTCAGCACTTAGTACGGTGTTCAGCGTATAGTAAATCTTCATTAAGTATTTATTCAATCAAGAACAGACAAGGGAGCCAAGAAACATCAAGAGCAAATTTCACAGCTTTGTTTCTTGCTTTTCCTCCTAATCCACATAGTGTGCACTATCTCCAGCAGAGACACTGACCAACACAGGTGTTTGCAAGACAGATCCCCGGAGTTCTGATGGGCCTTCCGGAAGTGCCCACTGTACAGCACAGGGAGAGGTCAGGGGCCCAAAGAAAGAATGCACATTGACTCACATCCCCCACTTCCTTCTGGTGCCATCTGTTCCTAATTCTCACTGGAATAGCTTGCCATCTTTGTGCCCCCGAGCTCTTCATCTGGTGGTAAACAATGAAGGCTTTGCTGAGAACATCAACTCAGCTCAGCACAGAAGCAGAGAACGGCAGCCCCAAGCTCTGCAGTGCATCTGCCCCCTGCCCAGCTTCTCCTCACTTTTCACCAGGCTGTGACAATAGCCCCTCAGCCCCTCCCCGTCCCTAACCCTCCCTTACAAGGCCCAGACAACCTTCCTTCCTAGTGGCTTTTCTTATGTCACTACTCCGCTCAAGGACCACATGTGGCTCCCTATCGCCTAATGAACCAAGTTCAAACTGTCCTTCCCAAGCCACAATCCACAAAGCACTCCACTGCAGCCACTGACCCAGCATTACATCTGTCCCCCTTCTTCCCTGTATTCCCCCTTACACCAGTTGGATCCATTTCTTCACTGTCTCTTCCAATTATTATCCCTGCGAGCATGCACACAAGCACGCACGCACACACACACACACACACACACAACCACCTTCCATCTTTTCTTCATTATCCAATATTTATGGAGAACTTAGTATGTACCAGGCACCACATTTGGTGCTCAGGGTGCATCTGGGAACAAAAGAGAGTGAATCCTACCTGATGGAGCTTTCGGGCTACAGCAGGTCTTCTCTTGGTCAGCACTACTGACACTGTGGGCTGCATCACTCTTTGTTGGGGAAGGCAACTATGCATCGCAGGATCTTTAGCAGCATCCCTGGCCTCTTCCCACTAGATGCCAGAGTACTCTCCTCTCCCAAATGTGACAACCAAAAATGTCTCCGGACATTACCTGTGGGGCAACTTTGCCCTCGAGGGAGCTTGTTACAAATCACCTGGGGAGCTTGTTAAAAAGACAGGTTACTGGATCCCTCCCCCAGAGGGGGCCTAGGAATCTGCATTTTAATGGCCATGTAGGTGATTCTGACGCAGGCTGCCCCAAGACCTCTGCTTGAGGAACACTCAAGTGTTGGGTGTTTCTAGACAGGAGAGAGATCAATAACCACATCAAGTCAGTTCATTACAATTATGATATGTTGAGGAAACAAGATAGGTGAACAGCCGCTATGGGTGCACCAACGTGGCAGCCGCAACCTGGTTCAAGGTCAGGGCAGGCTCCAGGAAGAACCAACCAATGGTTAAGCCAAGTGCTGCGGCTGGGTAGGGTCAGACATGGGAGAGGTGAGAGCAGGCGGGGCCACATCTCTCACCTTCACTCCTGCCCTCTTTTTTTTTTTTTTAATTTTTTTTTTCTTTCTGCTTTTTCTCCCCAAATCTCCCCAGCACATAGCTGTATATTTTAGTTGTGGGTCCTTCTAGTTGTGGCACATGGGACGCCTCCTCCGCGTGGTCTGACAAGCAGTGCCATGTCTGCACCCAGAATCCAAACCAGCGAAACCCCGGGCCGCCGCAGCGAAGCGCGCGAACTTAACCACTGGGCCACGGGGCCGGCACCCCCCAACTCCCCTCACTCCTGCCCTCTTCAGTTCTGCATGCGCACTTCTCCTCCACCTTCTCCACCTCTCCAAATCTTAGCCTGCCTTCCGTGGCCCACTCACTTCTAGGGCCACTTCCAGGTTCCACCTCCTCCAGGCAGTCTTCCCTGACTACTCCAGTCCAGTGGTGCCTCCCTCCTCAGTCATTTAAACACTTCCTTCCTAACTATCTCATTGGTGGCCATTTTGTTTCCCCAAACAGACTTCAAGCCCTGTGAACACCTGGACCATATCATCTTCTTTACAGACCCCACGGCGCCCTTCTAGGATCAGGTATATACAAGTTTTGCTTGCTCGATTGGATTAACTGAGTCTCTGGAGAGAGGCCTGTGAGGTGGCACCTTAGGGGGTCAGGGTGTCTGTCTGGGGGAGGATGGGAAGCAACTGGTATGCCTGCTGAACTCCAGCCAGCTAGCCAGGGAGGGCCTGCCAGAACAAGCAGGTAGCAGTGGAGCTGGCATTTGCCATGGGCACTGATACTCTCCCACTGTTGACAAGGCCACAGGGAACCTGCAGCCCCAGCAGATCTGGGTTGGTGCCAGCAGGGGGCAGGAACCCAGAGCCACCCCGATGAGAAGCAAGTGCAGCAGGCGGAGGCCGGCCGGGCTGCAGCAGGCCCGTCTGGGGCCCAGCTGTCCTGCACAGGATCCTCTTGGGGGGCCACAGTAACCAAAAGGAGAGGCAGGCCCAGTGAGTCCCAGCAAGCCAGGCGACTCCCTGAAAATGTCCTTTAAAGCCACCAGCACAATGCAGAGCTCACCAGCTGCCTTCAACCAGGGAAGAACGCTGTCTGGGAAGGTCAGGAGCAGATGCTGGCTGGAAACCAATGTCCCAGACAAGGGGCCTTACACTCCCCAGCTCTCGGACAGGGAGGGGAAATAGCCTAACTGCTTGGCTTTCTTCCTACAAGCGCAAGTCCCAGCAGCCATCCTCACCCTCCCACCCCGTGTGCAGCCCAGACTCGGGGCACAAGGGACTGACATGCAACCCAAAGGACGAAAAGAGAGCAACTGTTTTATCACTGGGAAGTTTAGAGAAGAGGATGGGATGTTTATACCGCCAGAGTGGGATTTGGTGTTCCATCAGCCTGGGGGGAGGGGCGAGCGCAGAGAGACAATGGCAGCAAAGAAAAAACCTCCGGCAGCACGGAGAGGGGGCTCTTTCCAAAAGAGGCTCCGATATGGGAGTCTCTTAGGGCACAGCTCTCCCCACGCCCTGAAACCAGGCCGAGGAACCCAAAACGTTTCTCCTCAGCCAGCGGAGCGGGCAAAAGGAAACGGATGGCATTTCGGTTTATTTTCCGCACACACAGGGGCTGAGGATGTGCCTGAGTTTCTGAGCGACACCTCCTACTGCTCTTTCTCTTAATGGAGTTAGACCGTGTTTAGGGCGCGGGGAGAGCGCAATGAGGGGAGGCTTAACTTTTGCAGCGGCTCTGACCTGAGCAAGGATGAGAAAGAACCATGCTTCAGAAGGGGTCAGGCTGTGATTTTCACAGATCCAGTGGTTACTGGTTTATAAGAATTCACCACCCCTGTCGCATCATCCTAGCCCACTATCTGCACCACCTAACCCGACGCTCCTGGGGAAAAAAAAATATATGCTTTTTCCCCCAAGGGACCCCACAAAAGTTCAGGGGTCACAAGGGAATCCTATTCGGCTTTGAGCCCTCCACCCCCGGGAGCCTCCCCCCCAACCAAATGGCCATGGCACTGTAGATTTGGGGTCACCGATCTGCCCCCTGAGGCCGCTCGGGGCATTCAAATGGATTTATGGTCAACTTGGCCGCTCGGAATTCCAACCTGTCCCCCATTTTTCACAGCAGAGCAAAGTTGTCGGGCCCCTCTGGCCCGCGCTGGGCAGGCGCTCTCCTCCGGCTGGGAGGAGGGATAGATGCGCTTCCGAGCGCCGTGACCCAAACCTAATACGGTGGTGCTCGGAGCGACGCGCACAGCCCCCCGTCACTCACCCCGGAGACGCACGGGCCGATGCTGCGGCCGCCTCCCGGGGGCTCGCCCGCGGGCTCCGCGCACCCCCAGCGGCGCTCGGACTTTCTTACCTCTTGATGTAGTTTCTTCCATACAGGATCTGTTGCAGCAAGGTCACCAAGGCGAATGCGCAGATGAAGATGAAAAGCAAAGTTCGGTTCCCCAACAAATCCCGGTTTGCCGAGGGGTCCGCGTAGCGCATCCTGGCGGCCGCTCGCGCACTGCGGGGCGCGGCGGGCGCCGGACGCCTGGGGGCCCCCGCAATGACGCGGGGGGCTCCGGGGCCCCTGGGGGCGCGCAGCCAACCAGGCGCCTCTCCGCGCGGTCAGGCGGGCGGGGGACTTCGCCGGGCAAAGTTTGTGGCTGGCGCGGCGGGCGCAGCGGGCATCCGAGCGTCGCCGCGCCGGCGGGCAGAGCAGGGCCGGCCGCAAGGAACTCGGCCGCGGCCCCGGGCCTATCCTCCGGACGCCTTTACCTCCGGGCGCCTGTGCCCGGCATCCGCCGATTTCCCTGCGGAGGGGCGACGCCAGGTGCCCCGAGAGCCGGGCGGCCCCTCCCGCCGAGGAGGCGGCCAATGGGGAGCGGGGCCCCCGCGCCGTCCGCCCGTGCGCCCGAGAGCGCCGCGCACCGCCCCCTCCGGTCGGGCTTCGGCTCGCGGTCGGCGGGGAGGTGCCCTGCCGAGCGGGCCTCGTCCGAGGGCCGGGCCCGCAGCGAGGGAGCGCGAAGGTTGGCTTTCAGTTCTGCAGATGGGAGGTGGGGGACAAAACACCAGGACAGTCTGGCTAAGGACAGGAGGGCGATGGAGAGGGGGAGGGGTGGAGCGGAAAACGCCGGGTTTGAATCGTGGAATTAAAAAAGGAGGCAGGAAAGGGAAATCGTGGCTGCGGAGCTGGGCTTGCTGGAGGGGAGTATTTGCATGCGGAGCGCAGGGCACTGAGTCACCGCCGTGGCCGCGTCCTCGCGTCTCCGGGAGGTTTCTCCGGAGAAAGCGGAGCAAGGTCAGCCGGGCAGCTCTTCAAGGACGACGCGCGCCACTCCTGCATGCTGATGGCCTGCGGGGCTGCCCGTCCGCGCCCCGGGGGCCCAACACGGCAGGGAGGTGCTCTCTCTCTCCGCCACGGGCCTCCTCCCCCTCCCCAACTGCAGCTCGCGGCTGTTCGTCAAAGCCCTTGTTGTCACTGAGACACTGGGACCTTGTCTCATCCTTGGAATCACTCGTAAATCTTAGGTCAGGCAGCTGGCCACCTTCGGGTACCGCGGACCCCCAAAGCTTTAATAAGTCGCTAAGTCTAGAAAGGTTTGTGCTTCAAGAGTGCACACCAGGGAATATAAACACAGAAATGCAACGCCAAGGTCGGGCCTCTTCAGAAATCCCAACCCCTAAATGTGCTCCCCCTTTCCTCCCACACCCCCCAACCCCCGCCCCGCGAGCCAAGCGACGGCCCTGTCGTCCTCACACCGCCGAGTCTCAGGACGCTTGGGAGTCACGTGCCGGCGGCGGTCCCCACTGAGCCATCACTGGATGATTCTAGGGCGCCCCTTCCCAGGGCGCTCCAGCCGCTCAAGGAGGTTCATGAGTCAGGTCAGGGATTCAGCTCAGAACTTAACAGAAACTCGAATCGCAGCAAGAAAAAGAACTTTATTGGGGAAGCGCCCAGACCCCAATACCCTGGCCTTGACGTTTTGCTCTTTGAACTGGAATGACCAAAGAAGGCACGGTTACATCTCATCATTAGGGGTCCACCAATAGCCTGGAATAGTTGTGTTAATGCACATGGTGGAAGGGGACCTGTGCTATCTATAGTTGATGTATGAAATAAATATTATCCACGAGGTCGCAGGTAGGCTTTTTAACCAAGTAAAGAAATAGCACATAAACATTTAGGTGGCACATTATGATAATAATACCCATATTTTTTTGGTGTCTTACACATGGGAAGTGCTTGCTCTTTCATATATGAATGAATAAGAGCCTCCTGGCCTCTGGCTAACCCATTTTACAATCCAAAGGCTCAAATCTCTAGTTACCCAAAGTAACTCGCTTAGCAAGAAGTCTTTGGAATCAGAGATGTGGCTGTTTCTCCCATACGTACAGGCAGGGCCGGCTTCCTGGGAGTGGGACCAGTGCCTGCCCCCGGGCCCCACCTTTGGCTTAATCTTCCACTCTTGCTGTCTTCTGACTGTGAATAATTTTTGAACAAGGAGGCCCTGTACTTCACTTTGCACTGGGTTACACAAATTGTGTATCGGCTCCTGCACACAGGTCCAAGCTGACAGATAGTAACCTTTCACCCAGTTGGCCCTCACCTGCGGAGTCCACGAGGTACCATCTTCATCACTGCAGGCAAGTTGCTCTCTTGTCTCCTTTCTTATTCTCCGCCTCCATCAGGTACCCACCCTGATAGCTGTCTTTGGATGCATACTTCCTTGGAAAAATAGAACGAATCTATTATAAATTACTAAATCCAAATTATTCTAAAAATATACAGCTTGCTGAGTTTTCACAAGCCAAACACATCCGTGTAACCAGCGCACAGATCAAGAAACAGAAACATTATCAGCCCCCAAAACCCCTCTCCTTTCCATACTGTGTTCTCAAGAGTAATTACTATTCTCACCTCTAACACCAAAGATCGGTGCTTCCCGATCTTGTATTTTATACAAATGGAATCACACATTATGTATTCTTTCATGTCTGACTTCTTTCGCTCACCGTTGGTTGTGAGATTCATGTGTGTCATTGGGCGTGGTGGGCAGAATTCTGAGATGGCTCCTAAGATTCCTCATCCTCACTGGTACACGCACCTTCTCCCAGTTATTCAGTCACACATTGGTGCAGGTGCTGCCGTAAAAGGATTTGCAGGTAGACTCAAGACCCCAATCAGTTGGCTTTAAGAGAGGGAGACTGTTCTTAGTGGGCCTGATCGCATGAGCCCTTAGAAGGAACTGGGCGCTTCCTGGCAAAAGTGATTTGAAGTATGAGAGGGACTGACACCAGGGAAGTTCTTCATCATTAGCTTTGAAGACAGAGGGGTCCACGTGGCAAGAGGTGTGGACGGCTTCCAGGAGCGGAGATTGGCTCCTGGCACACGGGTAGCAAGGAAACGGGGGACCTCAGTCCTCCAATCACACAGAAGACCCTGAATTCTGCCAACAACCGGAATGGACTTGGAAAGGATCCTGAGCTCCGGCCGCCTACATCGTCACTTTAGCCTGTGAGGCCCTTGGGAGAGAACCCAGGTATCCCGTGCCCAGATTTAAGACCTACACAGCTGTGAGCTGGTAAGTGTGTGTTGTTTTGTGCTCAGTTGGTGCTAATTTATTTCACAGTGATAGAAAACCAATCCCTTGCGTGTTGTAGTTTAGAGAGTGGATGCTTTATGGATGTGGTTGTAGTTTGTTCCAGGCTGTATAGTATGCCATTGTTGGACTGTAGCACAACTTATTTATCCATCTTACTGTTGATGGACATCTGGGCAGTTGCCGCTGTGAACCTTCCAGTGCTTGTCTTTCGTGAATACGTGCATGCATCTCCGCCAGTATCGGTATTCAGAGGTGGAATTACTGGGTCATAGAGTGTACCTATATTCAGTTTTAGCAACTACTGCCAAACAGTTATTTTTTCATAGGTATTTTATTCAGACTTGCCATGACCTAATAAGGCATTGGTCCCCACCCTAGCTGACACTAACATTAACTGGCTAATCTAAGCAAAAAGCCCGCTGAGCCAAGAGCCAAAATAGTTGAGGGAAAGTAAAGCTTTACACCCTGGCCACTGACTCTCCTCGATGGCCAGGTCACCTCATGAATTAGCAGTGAGGCAGACTGAGGCTGACGTGAGCCACAGTGAGAGCTCTGTGGCAGGATTCTAGGTGGGATGTACTGGATCACCTGATGCTCTGCAAATGATCAGCCCTAGTCCAGTGCGCCTCTGCTGACACTGCTTCTTTAATCCTAATGGTGTTTTAAGTCTGACTGCCTTCACAGCACGTTAAAGTGTCTTTGACATACACACGAACACAAGCATCTGTGGTGGAGTCAGAGATGGAAGATCTTGAAACATGGAGGTCTGCGGACCCTGTCGTTGCTATTAATATGCATCTCGATTCCATTTTAAGCCGAATTGATATTCCGATTGTAGAATTGCGGCAAACACTCAGAAGGCCTTGCAAACAAAAGAGGAAACACATGGATAACTGATCACGCTGCCAGATTCAGCAAACACCATTTTTATATCCTAATTGCCAGAAATGGGGACAGCTGCATCATTGTTTAAAACACACACTCACGCACAATTAAGCCAAGAACAAATGTCAACACTGGCACGATCTGCTAAATTACTGATAACTGATGGGCATTACTCATGCTGGGAGCATTGTCTCCGCTATCAAATGGAAAGATGCATTTTTAAAAAAAGACCTTAGAGGTTTCTACTGGTTTAAGAAAACCGAGTTTTGGATCATACAGCACAACTGCAACCTGCCAGATTATGTAAGTGACATTCCACCCATGCGTTCGAGGAGTTTGTGATAAGTACATGCTGTTCTGGTGCCTCTTTATATTTGTGTTAACAAGGCAGGCTTCAAGAGGCTGATTCTTGGTTTGGGGATGTTCTGTCTGTGGTGAGGGTGTCTTGTGGCCCCTGAGCAGAAATGCCCAGTGGAGACCTTGTAATCCAGAGACCCAGGGTTTGCCAGTGCGTGGTCAGCTGCAGATGCTGGACTCTACTTCATCTGTCTTGTTTTCAATTAATTATTTTTATAGAATAGAACTATAATTTAAACCCCTTGTTCTGTCCCCTTATGAAGCATGAGCTGTGTTCTAAATAACTTACTACATAATCTTGAACGTAGTTATGAAGTCGCCTTTTGGCCTTTACATCTCCAACCTGAGAAACGTCCTCCTTCTGTCTTAGCACCACCTCCCAGGCATTCCTCTCCTGCATTTGCCCCAGTTTATCCAGTTGGTTTCAAAGGGTAGAGACATTATTATTATTATTATTAATCTATAGTGGTTTGTGCATCCAATGCAACACAGTGCAGAAAGATTCATTTCTACTTTGGGTATGTCATACTCCCAGAGAAATCCAGAAACAGCTCCACTGTTCATAATAAGGTCACTCAGAACACATTTAGATGACATGGTGGCCAAAATGGACCTGGGATCTCTTTGCTCACTTTAAAGGCCGGGCCCTGCAGTAGAAACCCTGGGATCAGGCTCTGCTTTGAGGAAGAGCACTGACAAGTGCCGCTGAGAAATGTTTTTCATTTCCAATCCAGTGCAGGCCCCTGCACATGTTTTGTTGGTGGTCTGTATCATGCTAGGATTTCAAAAGAATGCCCTATAAATAAAGCTGCTTAGAAATGTTTAATGTTCCTTAGATGCCTGAGAAGAGAAAAGGGATGAGTGTTCCACTATGATCATCCTCTTCTAAAGCACCAGAGTCCCAATCCTAATGCCATGGCCACAGCATGTGTCATTGAACCGCTGTCCTAGGTTCTAAAAGCTCCAGGCATTCGGTAGCCACGGCAGGAGTGTCTACTCTGTGCTAGGTATTGCGTGAGATGACAGGGAAACGAGGACCAGTAATTCAGAGTCCGTGCCCTTATGGGAGTTTACATTGCAGTAAGAAAGACAGACAATACTCAATATTAGGATAAGTGTGACTCTAACCCAAATTGGAGGTGGCAGGGGTGGGGAGGTGGGCAGGGAATTCACCTGCGGAATAGCAAGGCAGGTGTCCAGAGGAGGTGGTATTTGACCTGAATTGTGACAAGTAAGGTGGGTCAGCCAGGTAAAGGAGTGGGACGAGGGGTGCTGGACAGAGGAAGCAATGTGGGCAAAGGCTGGCACCGGGAATGGGGCACAGTCAGCTCAGTGTGGCTGCACAGATGAGGCTGGGTGGGTGGGCAGAGCCAGAGCGTAGGGAGTTGGGATTTTATCCGTGGAACCATTGCAAGATTTTAAGTAGGGAAATGATATGATCAGATTTGCATTTTAGACAAATCAACCTGTGGGTTGGTGGAGAACAGTTTGAGGGAGAAACGGCATGGATATGACAGCTTATCTGTCTTTTCTCTGACAGCATCAGACCCCCCACACATACCCCACTGATCTCTCATTATTGTACCAACTTGAGAATGAATTCTCTACCTCCCTCCAGGGCAGTAGGCAAGGAGTAGAGGCATAGGATTACTGTGTTATGAAAGCTGTCACTGTGTTAACTGCTTCATCATCAGTTCATTTGATATTCATGGAAGTCGTTTAAGCGTGATGAAGCCTGGTCCACTGCACACTGGTACCGTCTCAAGGCTTGTCTCTGGTACAGTCTTTTTGCTGCTTTCTCTCTGCTCCACAGGTTGCTGGTGCAAAAACACTCTCTTCCTCCCCCCTTTTAAAATCCTGCTCCTTGGAAAGACTCTGAAAGCTTTCATTTATATCCTAGGGTTCGTGCTAGAGAGACATTTAACCTGAAGCGTCATTTGTGCCTGTAATAAAGGTGATGTCCCACTTAGAACTGCACTCAGAACAGTGTAAAGAAACCTACAGGTGACCAACACCTTAACCACATCCTCAAACGTTTCCAATGCAGGCTAATGGGGAGTGGTTTTCTGGAGGAATACCTATCTGATATCATAATAGGAATTCGTGGAAGTAGGATTCATTTTAAAGAAAATTTCTTGTCATCCAATGATGTCAATACTCATATACGAAAAACAACAGGATTGATGTGTTCTGCCTGAACACAGATCATCGTCCATGAGTGTAGTCACCAATACGACAGCCTAGCCTTGCTATGTTGTAGGTTTGCCCAGATTGTCATTACTCCAGGCCAAGTAGACAGTGCTGTACACCACGGGTCAGCAAACTTTTTCTGAAAGAGCCAGATAGTAAATTCTGTGGCTTTGTGAGCCATATAATTTTGGTTGCATACAACTCCATTGTTGCAGTGTGAAAGTACAACACAGAAATGAATGAGCGTGACCAGAGTTAGCCCACAGGCTATAGTTTGCTCCCCCTGGTCCACACTGTGTGATATGCAGAGCCCCATGCAAAAAGTCCTACCCCACTGACCTAAAGAATCACCATAAAAGGCATTCCTCTGTGTTCAGACATTATATCTACAAAGGCCTGATAAATTATAACGTTAATCCCTTATCCACCATCAACATGTTAGCACAGATTCATTTATCCTTGCAGTGCAGCCTGGAGATCACAGGGTGACATTTCCATGCATAAAGTACCCTTGAACTTTGACCAGCTGTCTCATAAATACATGCCCCTGGTCACCGGGAACTACTGAGCATGTATATGGGTTGCTTGGTGAGACTCCATCTCACTTCTGGAAACAACAAATTCTTGTGGCCGGAGATCAGTGTGTCAGCTAAGACCTTTCGACTAAAGTAACAGGAACCATGGAGAAATTTATTATCCCACATTTCAGAAAAGCTAGGGGTGGAGTGTGCTCCACAATTGGCTACTCAGTATTTCTAGAACCCAGATTCTTTCCATCCTCTGCTCTGCCATCTAAAGTATAGGCTTCTTCCTAAGAGTGGCTATCCTCATGGTCATATATGATGGCTGCCAGCAGTAATTGGGACAATAGCAGGAGAGAGAAAGAGAAAGACGCTCTCCTCCAACCTGGGACCAATAATAATCACCAGAGGGATGCCATGCACTGATTGGCTTACGCCTGGGTCCCTGAACCAATCACTGACAAGGGGATGGTATTATCATAGTTGGCTTAGTCTACTAAGAACTCTCCCCAGGAGCTGGGGTCAATTCCAGAAACCACATTGCTGCTACACAGATGGAGATGGAATGGATGTTGGAGAGTCAACCCCCATGCCACTATCATCAAGAGCAGCAATTTTTTTTTCCACTTATGTTTCCCCTTTCCTCCTTTTAATGGAACTGTTGCTGTGATCAAGTAGAATTGATGGCAGAGAAACAAGAGAGAGGTGAGATGTGCCCCTCCACCATCCCAGAAATGTTGTTTCAGAACCATGTACAGCATCATCCATGGCCCTGTCTCCTGCCCATCCCACCCCCAACACACACACACACACGTTACTGGTTACTGGTGCTAGCACCTATGACCATAATCACCAAGCTCATAGTAAAGAAAGAAGCCCGGCAACAGGTCAGCCAACTTACAAGTATGGAAACGTTATGTCTGATGTCTAAATGCCTTGGTGTTTGGCTGCAAAGGCTGTGACAGGTGGAGAAAGCAGCTGACAGTGTCCTGGAGTGTGGGAGATGCTATAGGATGACGACGACGGGCAGTCAGAAGGAGATAAGTTTAGGGCACAGCTCTGCAAGTTTAGGAAAGACTCCTCCCTTCTCTGACCCACTGGCGTCCTCACATGTAAACAGAAAAATACAACACCTATCCCTCAAAGTAGGAGTTTGTGAAGATTTGATGTAAAAAGGTAAGAGCATTTTTGTGAACTACAAAGCTATACAACTCTAGGTAAACAGCATGGTTTACTATGGCCTGAGACAGAGGGAGAGATTTCACAAATGCCGAGTCTCGACAAATTTGTGGAGGGGGTCAGGAATCCTCAGGGCTTCCCTCTGCCCCCATCAGCACTTGGCTATTCCAAGTGCCCAGGACTGTCTGGCCAGGACTCTCCAGCATCCCCACTTAGGCCCAGACCACGATCTGCCCCCTTCACTCACCTCCCACCAAAACTCACCCACCTTGACTCTCACTATGTGTCTCCTCAACACGCGCCTGAAGCTAACCTGAGGAAGCATGGATTAGTGGATAGAGCACAGTTTTGGAGTCAGAAACCTGAATTCTAGGTCTGGCTTTGCCACTAACTGCCCATCTGAATTCCAGCTTCATTAACCTATTGGCAACCTTTGACCTTTAGCCTATAAAATAAAAGAGAGGTGTGGTTTTTAAAACTTTTTCCAGCATCTAAACCCTGGCTTCGATGACAAGGGTGCCCCGTGTCCTCCATCTTCCTCTGTGCCCCTCTCAGCCTCAGTGGCAGCCCGTAGGTACCATCATGCAAGGGTTTGCTGAAGCACAGTTTGAAAAACGCTGGGCTAAATGATCTCCCAAAGTCCCAGTCATCTTTACAATTCTTTAGCTCAGTCTCTATTCTAAGACAAATGACTGCACGCTAATGCGGGAGGTAACGTAACATAGTACCCCTACCTAGAATCATTTGTATTTGAGTAGGATTCTCAGAGGAGTATAATCTTATGAATTGATATATAAAGATGGAATTTCAGGCACCACGTATGTGAAAGAGGTAGTTGGGAGACTCTCTGAATCCCCTAAAATCATACGACTTGGATTATCCATCCAGCTTTCACATAGGGCCTCATCTTTTGAGGCTGTTCATGGCATTTTTCAGGATGGTGAGTATCTCCTGGGCTCCCCAGTTTAAGGCCTGTCAAAGGGTGGTTTCCTATCAGATCTTTGGTTAACCATGAGGCCTAAGGAGGACAAGGAAAGGGCATCATGTCTTCCATGGGGGGAATATGAGTTAGAATGAGGCTCAACTTTGAGGGACAGGAATCCCCAAAATAACAAGACTTAATAACGATACATATTTTTTGTCTATTATATAACAGACATTCAGAGGTAAGCAATCCAAGGCTAGGAGAATGGCTCCATTCAAAAAAATCTTTGAAGATCCAGGCTCCTTCTAGCTCATTACTGTAACATTCCAAGGATGTAGCTCTTGTCCTCACATTCCAAGGTGGACACTAAGGCTCCAGCCATCATATCTAAGGTCCAGTTAACAAGATGGAGGAAGAGATAAAGAAAGGTAAGTCTTTCTCCCTTTAAGGACGTTTGTCAAAGTGTCACCTAACACTTCTGTTTACATCTCATTGGCTAAGCTGAGTCATGTAGTCAACCTAAATGCAAGGGAGGTTGAACAAAAGTCTTCTAGCTGGGCAGGAGAAGGAAGGAGGACCTCTGACCAATGGTGGGTTCCATGTCAGGAGCTAGTCAGCCACGAGGAGGGCTCAACAACTCCCAGGATTTCAGTTCTGGGATCCATACGTTGACCCAGACTCTTGGGAATTTTACCTGGATATCTTCAGCTTCTTAAACATAACTTCTAATGTCATTTGAATAGAGGCAGATGAGAGCTGCATAAGTAATAGTGAGTATGAACTTTAAAAATACATTTGTACTCAATCCCTGGATGCCACAGAGTTCCTATTTTCTTCCTAACCTTTTTAAAAAGTATAACATATTACAGAAAAGTGCACAGACCATGGTGTACAGCTCCACCCATCACCACAAAGTGAAGACACCCATGTAACTACCACTGAGGAAAAGAGAAAGAAAGAAAGCAGCCCCAGAGCTTGCCTTGTGCTCCTCCCAATCTACTGTGCCATCTGGAAGCCTTTTCTTTTCTCCACTTTGCTTCCAGCTCTGTCCCAGCCCCATCTTCTCTTCTGCTCACTCACTTCCCAGTCCCCTGGGGGTGGTGACTTTTTGAGGCCCTCTTGCCCTCCGGCACAGTGGAAACATCGTGACCTTTGGAGTCACACTTCTCAAGATCTGGATCTCAGCCCCTCTGCTCACTGGCTCCATGAATCCGGGCAAGAGACGTACCTCTCTGGTCCCTACCCCAGCACTGTCATGAGTACTGGCCGCCTGCCAGGTGCTCATACAGAGTGGCCCATATGACGATTACTGCCTTTTCATTTTTATTCTTTTGCTTGGGCCTTTTAAAATCTCTGTGATGCAACACTCATTGTTTCCATTCACAGACTGACACCATGATGCCCATGGAGGCAAAAGGACTTGCCCAGCATCACACAGTGGGGCTGCGGCACAGCGAACACTAGGCCCTGGCTCTGAGGTTGGGCCAGCGCATGACCTAGAGCTGCAGCCCAGGGGTGCTGAAACCAGGGCCCAGCGGGGAGGGCAGGGTTTCGGACTTGCCTGTGGTCCCATGGCCATCCAGATGTTCGTTTGGCCCATGGGTGCCTGGTTCTTTAACAGATTCACTGTCATCCTCACTAATGCTTGTCGCAGCTTTGCCAGAAGGTTTCCTAAACAGACACACAAATGCCAACCTTATGACACTTACTAATAAAAACTCCCTCTGCAGGATTGGGTTCCAGTGGTGCCTAAGAATAACCACAGACACCAATGAGTAAATAGCTGGCCGTGCAAAGGGTGTGTGGGACCCTCCAGGACCAGATAGAATGTGGCGCATTCGAGGCCAAGGCAGCGTCTGCAGCCAGGGCAGGAACAGGGCCTGGAGCTGGCAAACAGGGCACCTGGCGGGACAAGGAGGGCAGTGAACCGGAGTCAGGCCCTGTCCTAGCTGCGTTGGCAAACTGGGGCAGTTCATGCCATCATCCAACAAATGCTGTTGGACAAGGATGCTGGCACAGGTGCTGGGTGACACATGGGTATGTGTGGTTTAGGGGTTCAGAGGAAAACTCCTCACCCCTTCCTAAGATGTTCCGACATTTATTTAGAAGGGGGTGGGTCTTTATATTGGAAACATAAGACCAACTAGCAAGTCACCCTAGGAGAGGAGGCCTAGGGACGTGTCCAGAGGGATGTACCGAGGACCAGGATGAGAGCCTTCCCTGAGAGGTGGTGTGGCAAACCCTGTGGTCTCTCCTTGTCCACTCTGGAAGGCTCTCCTCATCATCTGCGCTCCTCATCTTGTTCCGCTCTGCCACAGCTCCTTACCTTCTCCACGAAGCTCTGTGAGACAGCATCATCAACAGTGTTGGACACTGTATGCAGGCGTTGTTCACAGTGCTTCCCTGCTGTTAATTCATTTAATCTTCCTGGTCTTATGAGCAGGAACTATTACCATGCCCATACACTGAGGCACAAAAAGTTGGTAACTTGTCCGAGGTGACACAGCTGGTAAGAGGTGGAAAGGGGATCGGAACCCAGGCCACGTGGTTCCAGAGCCCACTCTTCTTCAGCTTCGGCTGAAATCTAACCCCTGCTACAGGTGCAGGTTCCCTAGACTCCTGAGTGGTCTTCCCAGCCCTTGGAACGCAGGCCCAGGGGCAGGGTCTGTGGCTCAGCGTCTGGGATGGGGGCTCGCTGCCTTCCCGCTCACCTCACCTCCTGCCACCATGCTGGGGAGTTTGGACGTCCATCCAGAAGACGCAGCCAGCCACCAGCTCATGGGCCTCACCTCCCTGTGCTTGCACACTGCTCCTCGCATGGCCCCCAGGGCAGCACAGGGCAGACATGTGGGCATGCTGAAAGCTTGGGCCCGCAAGTCACAGCCTGAGTTCGAACGCCAACCCCACCAGTCACCTGTTTTGTCCCTTCAGATAAGTTCTTGACCTCTCTGAGCCTCAGTTTCTTTATTTATGAAATAGGCTAATAGAAGAAACTGCCTTCCAGAGTCATGGTGAGGAGCAAGAGTAGGTAGTCTTACTTTAAAGGGAGCCGGTGGCATAGGGAGCAATCAGGAAATGTTAGCACTTACTACGACCACATCTTGTCAAGCAAACTCTGAAACCACAAAATTGGAAATTCCACTCTCTAACCATGACTTAGAGATCTTCTGCCCCCACTAACCTACTCTGCTGTGTTAGTACTCCAAGGGCTGCAGTCCCCATTCTCCAGTGTATCAGCCACCTTCTGGCTTCTCGTCCTTTCCTACTTTGTTAAGACCCCATGGTCAATCCCCTTACTGATATTCTTATAATTATCCACAATTTCCCTGCACTGGGTCTGTGTCTGCTAGGATTGGGTTCCATGGCATATAATAGAAAACTCAAAGTAACAGTTCTTAAAATCATTAGAGTTTATTTCTCTCCCACATAAAAGAAGTCCGGAGGTGGTTAGCCCAGGGGGAATGGTGGCTCTGAGTGCATCAGGGACCCATGCTCCTCCTCTCTTGCTGTTCACTCATTTTTAGCACATCGCCTCATAGTCCATGATGGCTGTTTGAGCTCCAGCCATGGTGTCTACCTTCCAGCATCACAGAGGAGGGAAGAACAAAAGGGAGAGCTCCAGCAGTCTATCCTCCTATTCTGGAGCCTTGCCTTCCAACATCTTTCTCCTACATCTCATCGGCCAGAACCCAGTCACAGAGCCACATCTAGTGGCTGCTAACTTCCTGTCCCAAATAGAGAAGAGGGGAGGACAGTCATGCTGCTGTACCTGCCTGGCCAATCCACAGCCAGTGATGACTTCACCATCCACTTCTGCTTCCAGGCAGCCCCCACTGCTAAAGAAAATAACACGATCATGCTGGCACGCAACTCTGCAGACTTGTGGCTTCCAGCCACTGAGCCCCCACACGCCTGGACCAGGCCTCTTCCTCCCTTTTGCATGCCCCATGGCAGTTATTCCAAGTATTCAACCACTTTCCTCAAACACTCTTCCCACCCCTACCCCCTCCCTCCCTCCCTCTCATCTGTCTTTAGACTTCCCTTTCATTTCACTGAAGCTGCTCGCAAGCAGGGGTTGACTGCTGTCCTCTCTCCCCTGAATCCCACAATAATACTCCACACAGAGCTGAGCACACAATCAACAGAAATAAACGGATGAGAGCTAAGGTGCTAATAACTAACAGCTTTGGCTATACTCTGCGCCCAGGCGATTCATTTTTAACCAGAGCGTCAATGCTTCACTCCAAAGAGGCTCCTGGGGGAATGGAAAGTCCCAGGCAAGCTGGCTAGGGGTGGTTTCAGGGACAGTGGCCCCCGCAGCAATCCATCCTCACAGCAGCTGATGGGCCTCAGACCGGAAGGCAGTTCCCCCTGAAGAAAGCTCAGCATCGTTTGGCTCCATCAGCCCCATCTTACGCCAGTTCCCACTGGCACATGGGCACTGGGCACACCATCCGCCTCCAAAAAGAAGAAAAATGACTCAGGAGAGAATGCTAGTATTTTCCACGTTAAGGGGACGGGGTCCATATTCTTACCAAAAACGTCCCTTTGCATTCCTGGCTGCTTCTGTGGAACAGTCTGGGTGCGAATGTCCCCGGGGATAGAGGTGGCTACCCCACTCTTCAATAAACGGAGGGGAAGCGAAAGAAGAGCTGGCAATGAAGGCCCACCGACCCCTTCCTGCACAAAGCCTTGGGGGGCTGCCCTCTGAGGGCTCTTGCTGGTCCTCAGGGCCCCCGTGGGTGGCATCCACCCTCCTCCGCTCCAGGGGGACGGACGCCGGCTCGGGTCAGGAAATCGCTCGGGAGCTAAGCGGTTCCTACTTAGTGTGAAAAGTCTACTTAGAGGTTGCTATAAAAAGGAGCAAAAATAACAGATGTGCCTCTTCGTCTGTCTTTATGTTCCCTGTTTCATTTATCACACACATCTTGCAATAGCTACTCATTTTCACATTTTCCTCAGTCACTTCCTCCCTCCAACGTGAATTACTTAAAATAACCACCGCCACTCAGGGTCAGCCTCATAGCCATGCAGAGTGGGCAGCTGCTCCCGGAGTAGGACTGTGCCCGGAAGAAGCCTCAGGTGACCCCTTCCCTGTCACCATGCCCACAGACTCTCCAGCTTGTCAGCAACACCACAGCCTGTCCTTCCACAGCCAGAGTGGAGCTGAGTGAGGAGGCCTGAAAAATTTCCTGAGGACAACGTTGGGTAGGAGGGCAAGAGAAAACAGAAAACAGGCCACCTGGTGTGGAAGGAGCGCTGGGTTCTGATCCAATATATGCTGTCAGTATGCTGTGTGGCCAAGGGCAAGTTGCTTCCCCTCTCTGGGTCTCAGATGCCTCATCTGTAAAATAAGGCTGTATAAGGGCCCTTCTCCTGCTGGGTCCATGCTGGGAGCCTCTCCAACATTCTTTCCTGCCTCCTAAATCTCTCTCTCCACTCTATTCCCCGCCAGCTAGGCTTGCTGATGTCTTAGCCACCTACTTACGTCGTGCCTGGTCTCATGTCGCAGACTCTGGACTGTTGTTCCAGCCGGCCCTGTCAGCCCCTACAGTTTCTTCCCCACACTGCCACCTTCTCAACACTGACCTCATGTACTGTTTAACATCCAGCTTCATTCACAAATATTCATTGAGCACCCATAGGTGCCAAGTGCTGTCCTGGGAGCTCCCAGTACCCTTCAAGCAGCAGTAAACCTTCAAGAATCGTTCAATCATCACCTCCCCTGAAAGCCTTTGCCACTCCTCTCCCTCGTGCCCCACTGCAGGCGAACTCACTGCCTCCTGCTCTGTGTGCAAGCTGCTATCCTGGACCAGACTGAGGCAGCTGAGAACAGGAGCCCCTTCTCCTTCATTGCTGTATCACCAACGGGCATACCCAGGGAAGTTGGGGTTAGTTAATGTTCGCTGAGTGTGAGGCCTAATTTTATGAGTCAACTTGGCTAGGCCGTGGTACCCAGACATTTGATCAAACGCTATTCTACATGTTCCAGTGAAGGTGTTTTTTAGATGAGATTGTTTAACTCAAAGTAAACTTTGAGTAAAGCAGGTTACTCTTCATAATGTGGGTGGGCCTCATCCAATCAGTTGAAGACCCTAAGAGGAAAGAGACTGATCTTCCCTGAGGAAGAGGGAATTCTGCCTCCGGACTGCCTTTGGACTTGAGCTGCAACATTACCTCCTCCCTAGGTCTCCAGCCTAGCGCACTGCTCTGCAGATTTTGGACTGGCCAACCCCCACATTCATGAGAGCCGGTTCCTTAAACTCTCTCTCTATACACACATACACCCTATTGCTTTGGTTTCTCTGGAGAACCCTGACTAATACACTGAGTAGTTCTATCAGCTACCCCACCACACACACACACACACACACACACTTATCTGATACTTGTGGCTAGAGAAGGTGGAGGAGGAGGAGGAAGAGAAATGGATAGCTTTTTCATATGCTTATTAGCCATTTTTATGTCTTCCTTTATGAAGAGCCTATTGAGATCTTTTGTCCTTTTCAGAATGCTGTTTTTTTTTTTATTGATTTGCAGGAAGTTTTTAAAATATATTTTGGATACATGTCCTTTGTTAGATTGGTAGCTTGTGAATATTTTCTCCAGGAATGTGATTGTGTTTTCACTTTTTTTTTTTTTTGGTGAGGAAGATTGGCCCTGAGCGAACATCTGTGCCAATCTTCCTCTACTTTGTATGTGGGACACCGCCACAGCATGGCTTGATGAGCAGTGCATAGGTCCGTGCCTGGGATCTGAACTAGTGAATCCTGGAGGAGAGCACATGAACTTAACCACTACCCAACTAGGCCGGCCCCTGTTTTCACTGAATGTTGTCTTTTGATTATTAGAAATTTTTAATTTTGATGAAGTCAAATATATCAATGTTTTTCTTTCAGATCAGGGACTTTTGGTTCTAAGAATTCTTTTCCCACTCCAAGATTACAAAGGTATTTCCCTTCGTTTTCTTCTAGAAGCTTTATAGATTTTTGCATTTAAATTTATGATCCATGTCAAATTAATCCTTGTGTATGGTATGAGTTAGAGGTCAGGGTTCATTTCTGTTCCATGAAGACATTCAGTTCTTTCAATACCATTTATTGAAAAAGACATTCCTTTTCCCCGTTGAAATGCATTAGCACTTTTGAAAATCAAATTATACCTTATGTATGGGTTTACTTCTGGATTTGATATTCTATTCCATCGATCTATTAAATTATCCATATGCCAATAACATATTGTCTTATATTTTGTAACTTGACAGTATATCTTGAAATCTGGCAGCATAAATCCTCCAACTTCAATCTTTAAGATTGTTTTGCTTATTCGAGGTCCTTTTGCAATTTCATACATTTTAGAATCAGCTTATCAATGTCGACCAAACGTCAGATGGGATTATAATTGGGATGTCATCTTAACAGTGGGACATCTGAACTATTAAGTCTGCTAATCTGTGAACATAAAGCGCATCTCCGTTTCTTCATACCTTACTGATTTTCTCTCAGCAATATTTGCTAGTTTTCAGCACAGAGGCCTGCCACATCTTTTGTTAAATTTCTTCCTAGGTATTTTATGTTTTGTTTTATGTTCTTGTAAATGGCGTTTTAAAAATAGACTCTATTTTTTAATAACAGTTTTTGATTTAAAGAAAAATTATGAAGATAGTACAGAGAGTTCCTATATACCCACCCACCATCCGTTTCCCCTTTTGTCAACAACTTACATTAGTATGGTGCGTTTGTCACAATTAGTGAACCAATATTGATGCACTGCTGTTAACTAGAGTCCAGAGTTTATTCAGATTTTCTTAGTTTTTACCTAAAGTCCTTTTTTTGTTCCAGGACCCCATCCAGGTGCCACATTACATTTAGTCGCCACATCTCCTTAGGCTTCTCTTTGCTGTGACAGTTTCTTAGACTTTCTTTGTTTGTGATGACCTTGACAGTTTTGAAGACTACTGGTCAGGTATTTTGCAGGATGCCCCTCAATTGAGTTGTCTGTTTTTCTTGTGATTAGACTGGGGTTATGTGTTTTGGCAAGAAGACCACAGATGTAAAGTGCCATTTTCATCATATCCTATCAAGGTCACATACTATCAACCCGAACAATCACTGTTGATTTTGACCTTGATCACTTGGCTGAGGTACTGTGTGTTGGGCTTCTCCACTGCAAAGTTACTTTTTTCCCTGGAATAAATCCCACTTGATCATGGTGTATGATCTTTTTAATGTATTGTTGTACTCGACTTGCTAGTATTTTGTTGAGGATTTTTGCATCACTGTTCATCAGTGATACCGGCCTTTCTTTTTTTGTGTTGTCCTTGTCTGGTTTTGGTATCAGGGTAATGTTGGCCTCATAGAATGAGTTAGGAAGCCTCCCCTCCTCTTCAATTTTTTTGGAAGAGTTTGAGAAGGATAGGTATTAAATCTTCTTTGAATGTTTGGTAGAATTCACCATGGAAGCCATCTGGTCCTAGACTTTCATTTTTTTTTTTTTTTCTTAAAGATTGGCACCTAGGCTAACAACTGTTGCCAATCTTCTTTTTTTTTTTTTTTTTTAAGGACTGACACCTGGACTAACAACTGTTGCCTATCTTTTTTTTTTTCTGCTTTATCTCCCCAAACCCCCCCTGTACACAGTTGTATATCTTAGTTGTAGGTCCTTCTAGTTGTGGGATGTGGGACGCCACCTCAACGTGGCCTGACGAGCGGTGCCATGTCCATGCCCAGGATCCGAACCCTGGGCCGCTGCAGCGGAGCGTGCGAGTTTAACCACTCGGCCACAGAGCCGGCCCCTGGACTTTCATTTTTGGGGAGGTTTTTGATTACTGTTTCGATCTCCTTAATGGTAGTTGGTCTATTCAAATTCTCTATTTCTTCTTGATTCAGTTTTGGAAGGTTGTTTGATTCTAAGAATTTATCCATTTCTTCTAGATTATCCAATTTTTTGGCATATAGTTTTTTGTAGTATTCTCTTATAATTTTGTATTTCTGAGGTGTCCATTGTAATTCTCCTCTTTCATTTCTGGTTTTATTTTGAGCCTTCATGTTTTTTTTCTTGATAAGTCTAGCTAAAGATTTCTCAAGTTCATTTATCTTTTCAAAGAACCAGCTCTTAGTTTCATTATTATTTTCTTTTCCTTTTTTTTTTTTAGTCTCTATTTCATTTATTTCTGCTCTGATTTTTATTATTTCCTTCCTTCTACTGACTTGGGTCTTTGTTTATTCTTTTTTCAGTTCCTTTAGGTGCACTCTTAGAAAGTCTATTTGAGATTTTTCTTCTTTGTTGAGGTAGGCCTGTATTGCTATAAACTTCCCTCTTAGAACCACTTTTGCTGTATCCTATAAATTTTGGCATGTTGTATTTTCATTTTCCTTTGTCTGCAGGTATTTTTTTATTTCTCCTTTGATTTCTTCATTGGTCTAATAGTTGTTCAGTAGCAGTTTGTTTAATCTCCACATACTTGTGGCTTTTCCAATTTTCTTCTTGTAGTTGATTTCTAGTTTCATACCATTGTGGTCAGAAAAGATGCTTGGTATTGTTTCAGTCTTCTTAAATTTATTGAGACTTGTTTTGTGGCCTAAAATGTGATCTGTCCTGGAGAATGTTCCATGTGTACTTGAAAAGAATGTGTATTCTGTGGTTTTGGGATGGAATGTTCTGTATGTATCTACTAAGCCCATCTGGTCCACTGTGTCATTTAAGGCCAATGTTTCCTTATTAATCTTCAGTTTGGATGTTCTATCCATTAGTGTAAGTGGAATGTTAAACAGTGTTACTATTTCTCCTTTTATGTCTGTTAATAATTGCTTTATATATATATATGTGCTCCTATGTTGGGTGCATGGATATTTACAAGTGTTATATCCTCATGTTGTATTGTTCCCTTTCTCATTATATAGTGTCCTTCTTTGTCTCTTGTTACAGTTTTTGTTTTAAAGTCTATTTCTTCTGATATAAGTATTGCTACCCCAGCTTTCTTTTCTTTGCCATTTGCATGGAGTATCTTTTTCCATTCTTTCACTTTCAGTTTGTGAATGTCTTTAGGTCTGAAGTGTGTCTCTTGTATGCAGATGTTGGTGTACTTGATGTTGTCCCAGAAATCCCTTAGTCTGTTCTTGTTCTTTTTAATTCTTTTTTATCTGTTCAGCTCAATTGATTTCCTCTAGTCTTTTGTCCAGCTCGATGATCCATTCTTCTGTATCATCTACTCTGCTGCTGAGTCCCTATAGTGAATTTTTCATTTCCATTATTGTATTTTCCACTTCTGATTGGTTTTTTTAAATATTTTCCAGTTCTTTGTTGAAGTTCTCACTGAATTCATCTATTCTTCTCCCAAGATAAGGGAGCATTCTTATGACTATTAGTTTATATTCTTTATCAGGTAGATTGTTTATTTCTGTTTCATTTAGTTCTTTTTCTGAGGATTTGTCCTTTTTCCTTACTTGAAACATACTCCTTTGTCTCCTCATTTTTTGCCTCTTTTCTGTGCTTATATCTATGTATTAAGTAGGTCAGCTATGCCTCTTAGCTTTGGAGAGGTGGCCTTATATAAGAGATGCCTTCTGAGGCCCAACAGTCTATTTCCCTCTTGTCATCAGTTCCAAATATTCCAGGTGTGTCCCCTGTGTGGGCTACATGTGTCCTTCTGTTATGACAGGTTGCTCTTGCTGCAGTTGCACAGGGAGGCTAAGCTGTCCCCCTGGCTGGCTGGTTGTAATACTCAGCTGTGTGCAGCTACTATGGTCCCTTCAGTCACTTTATCAGGTGTGGGGAGCTCCAGCACAGTTGGCTTCAAAGTCTAATAGTACATTCCTGCTGCAGTTTTTCTGCAATGAGTAGTCTCCTAGCGTGGCTGGTTGCTAGGCTCAGGGGCCCACAATTGCTGTAGGCCTCTGGCCTGTAAGGCTGTTGTCAGCTATCTCAGGAGTGCAGCTGAATAAGGCCTGCCCCAGACATGGGAGCACCCCATTGTTTCAGACTTTGAAAGGTGGGGCCGATCCCCTGTGTGGCTGTTTGAGAAGTACAAGTCTGTTTCAGCTGACAAGCCCCACCACCTGCAGGCCCACACACCCTGTTAATGCAGTCCTGTCCTGTGTGCATGCCCTGACCAACTGAAGTGGACCCACTCACCCCTCTACAGAGACCCCACCCACTCTGCCTATGCAGACCCACAAGTTGCCTGAGGGCTTGCTGTTGGGTGGGGCCAGTCCTTATGGTGGGCTACCTGCCTGGGCTGAGCTGGATGAAATCAGTGCTCTAGTGGGTGGGGCAGACACGTGTGCTAACAGGCCAGGGGAAGAACTCCAATGGTGTCTGCCAGGGTCTGTGTCAGCCCACCTGTACTAGGTCACAGTAATGGCTGTCACCAATGTCTCAGTCCCAGGGGAGGTGGTCCCAGCCTGTAGAGGTCTGGCCTCTCACTGAGATGTGCTCAGAGCCTATCAAGTCAGCCTCTTTTCACCAAAGGACTGTGCACCTTTCTTTCTGGTGATTTTAGGTTGCTTTCCGAAATGGATGAATTTGTACATGGGTCCTTTAGGAGCAGGCTTTTCTTTCCCCTTATGTTTGATAGCTTTTCTGGGGCTATTCTTTGTTGTAGTTAATAGCCAGCAAAGCCAGATTTATGACACTTGTCTCAGTTGTGCTGAGTCCAAAAGCTGCTTATTGCGGCAAAGCTCTCCTGCTCAGATCCCCTGCTCCTCCAGGGAAAGCTTCATAACTTAAGATCGCTCCTGGCTGTGAAGTGCCATGGCTAGAATGTGGCTTATTCCTTTCCAGGAAGGAATTTCTGCCTCTTCCACCTCAGTCAGCACTGTCCCTTGTTGTGGGGGCTCTTTTTATCAAGTTTTCAGTTGCCTCCCAGGGGTAATTTTTCCAAGGGTAGTTGTAAATTTGTTGTGTCCATGGGAGGAGGTGAGTTCAGAGTCCTCCTGTGCCGCCATCTTCCCAGTGTTCCCCAATGCATTTTTGACTTATGATATTTTCAACCTGCAGTGGGTTTATCAGAACGTAACCCCACCATAAATCAAGGAAGATCTGTATTATTTGCCATCTGTGTATCATCTTTGGTGAGGTGTCTGTTTATGCCTTTTGCTCATTTTTAATTGAGTTGTCTGCTTTCTTATTAAGTTTTAAGAGTTTTTTTTGTATATTTAGAATAACAATCCTTCATTAGATATGCCTTTTGCTCCTTTGACAAAGATCAGTTGACTGTATTTATGTGGGTCTATTTCTGGGCTCTCTATTCTGTTCCATTGATCTATTTGTCTATTCTTTTGCCAGTACCACACTGTATTGATTACTGTAGCTTTATAATAAGTTTTGAAGTCAGGCAGTCTTCTGGTTTTGTTCTTCTCCGTCAATATTGTGATGTCTTCTGGTTTGAAGATGTCTTCTATTTGAAGTCTTCTGGTTTTGTTCTTCTCCGTCAATATTGTGATGGCAGTATTGTATTCTGGGTCTTTTGTCTCTCCATATAAATTTATGAATCAGTTTGTCAATATCAAAAAAAATAACTTGCTAAGACTTTGATCGAGATTGCATTAAATCTATAGATCAAGTTGGGAAGAACTGACATCTTAACAATATTAAGTATTGCTATCCTATGAAGTTGGAATATCTCCCCATTTATTTAGGTTTTTCTTTGATTTCTTTCCTCAAAGTCTTGTCATGTTTCCTCACATAGATCTTGTACATATTTTATTAGATTTATACCTAAGTATTTCATTTTTAGGGGTGCTAAAACACTTTCAAAGTATATTGTTTAATTTCTAATTTTTGGATTTTCTAGTTATGTTATTATTATTGATTTTCTAGTTAAATTCCATTGTGATAAAAGAAGAACTCTGGATGAATTCAAGATTTTGAAGTTTACTAAGATTTGTTTTGTAGCTCAGTATATCATCTATATTGGTAAATATTTCATGTTTACTTGAAAATAATGTATATTCTACAGTTGTAAGTTGTAGGGTTCCATAAATGTATATTAAGCTTCCTAACAGTGTTGTCCAAATTTTCTATATTCTTATTTTTTGTATTCTTGTCCTAACACAGAAGGGAGTGTGTTAAAATTGCTAGCTATGATCGTGGATTTGTCTAAGTCTCCTTTTAGTTATGTCAATTCTTCACATATTTGCAGTTATTACATGCATACATATTCAAGAATGTTACATCTTCCTGATGAATTGACTCATTTAATAGTGTAAAATGTTCCTGTTTATCTCTGGTAGTAATGCTTTTCTTAAAGTCTACTCTGTTTGATATTAATATAGTAGTACCAGCTTTTCCTTTTGTTAGTGTTTGCACAATATAGCCTCTTTCATTCTTTTACTTTCAACCTTAATCTGCCCTTACATATAAAGTATGTCTCCTTAAACAGCATACAGTTGGATCTTGTTTCTTTATCCAGTATAACAATCTCTGTCTGTTAATTAGTGTGTCTAGCACATTTATAGTTTATATAATTACAGATATGGTTGAGTTTAAACCTATGATATTGCTATTTCTTTTCTTTTTTTCCCCCACTCAGTTTTATTCATTTTCACATCTTTTCCTATCTTAGTTGGATAAAGTATTTTTAGTATTCAATTTTGGTTTGCCTATTGAATTTTTAACTATACTTCTTTTTAAAAATTTTTCAGTGGGATGAAATATGCACCTTTAGCTTATCACAATGCATTCTGTATTAATATTATAGCACTTTATATATAATCAAAAACAGTATAATTCCACTTGTCCCTCTCTATTCATTTGTGCTATTGTTGTCATAGACATATGTTGTTAGACATATGTCTACATGTGATTAATTCCATAAGATATTTTTGTTTAAAACAGTCAATTATCTTTTATAAAAATTAAGAAAAAAAGGTGTTTAAATTTACCCATATATTTCTTTCTTCATCTGAATTTTCATTTGGCATCATTTTCCTTCAGTCTGAAGAATGTCCTTTAGCATTTCTTGAAATATGTGTCTGCTGGTGACAAGTTGTCTCAGCTTTTGATTGTCTGGAGATTGTTTCATTTCACCTTTATCTTTGAAGATACTGTTACTGGATACAGAATTCCTTTGACAGTGTTTTTCTCTCAGCACTTTAAATGTGTCATTCCATTGTCTAATGGCTCCCATTGTTTCTAATGAAAAGTCAGTCATCTTTCCTAGCATTGTTTCCTTGTACATAAAGTATATTTTTTCCTCTGATTGTCTTTAAGATTTTCTTTTTAGCTTTTTAAATTTTTTTTTAGCAGTTTGATTATTATGATATGCCTACGTGTGATTTAATTTGCATTTATTCTGCTTGGGGATTTGCTAAGCTTATTGGATCATCAAATTTGGAAAATGTTTGTTTTTTTCTTAAAGGGTTATTTTCTGCCTCCTTCTCTTCTCTCCTCCCTGGACCCAAATTACATGGATGTTAGAATACTCAATGCCTGATGTTGTCCAACATGTCTCTGTTTCTTTGTGTTCTCTTCCTCTCTCATTCTTCATTCTCTTTGTGTTCTCTTCCTCTCTCATTCTTCATTCTCTTTGTGTTCTCTTCCTCTCTCATTCTTCATTCTCTTTGTGTTCTCTTCCTCTCTCATTCTTCATTCTCTTTGTGTTTCAGTTTGGATACTTTCAATGGATCTGTCTTTAAGTTAATTAATCCTTTTTCTGCTGTGTCTAGTCTTCTCTTAAGCTCACCCAATGAATTCTTCATTTTAGATATTACACTTGGTTCATTCTACAATTTCCATTTGGGTTCTTTTTAGAGTTTCTGTTTATTTGCTGAAATTCTCTATCTTTTCATCCATTCTGTCTATCTTTTTCTCTAAATCCTTTCATATATTTATGTTTTTAAAGTATTTGTTTGCTAAATCCAACATCTAGGTTATCTAAGATCTGCTTCTATTAACTTTTTCATTTAAGGTCGCATATTCCTTCTTCTTCCATTATTTCATTTTTTTTATTATATGCCAGATATTGTATATGCAAGTCCAGTAGAGCCTAAAGTAGATAATAGTTTTCTCAGAAAAAGCTTGACTTTTCCTCTGTCCTACAGCAAGGGTGAGGGCCTGAGTTATTTAATCTATCATGAATTTACCTGAATGGGTACTTGGTTACTGCTTCAGTTAGCTTCAGGTTATCTCTGGCTTCAAAGTCTGAAGGAGAGACCAGGCCCTCTCTCATCAGGCTAGGTGATCTCACCACCATGAGCCTACAAGATCTCTCTTGGCTTTGAAGCCCAGACTCTAGCTTCCTATGCCACTGCTTATTCAGAAAAGTCTCCCTGGGGAAAGCAGTTCTCTATTTGAGACTCACCTAGATTCCAATATGCCAAGCTACCCAACATGTAGCTATTATTACAAAAGTTTTCTCCCCTATGACAGGCTCCATAGGGGAGCCTTTCTCCATCCAAGAATCATAGCATCCATTAGTCTCTGCTCAACTAGAAAAGTATCCTTTCCCCTCTTACATGTGTTTGTGTCAACACTTCTCCAGTGGCTTTCAAAACAATTATGATTTTAAAATTTATCCAGCATTGTCTCATGATTATGGCAGGAGCAATGGTCTTCAGCAGCCTTTTGCATCTAACCAGAAGTGGAAATTCTGCTTCACATATCTTGATGCTATGTTCTTAGGTACATATAAATTTATGATTGTCATATTCCCTTATATCATTTTTCAAATGTCCCCCTTTTTTGTAGTAATACTTCTTGTCTTAAAGTCTACTTTGATATTTTGCTTTCAACTTTTTTCTGTTCTTATATTTAAAGTGGTCTTTAGAAGTAGCATATTGCTAGTTTTTTCCAGTGTGACAATGTTTTATTTGAATTGCTTACTCCTTTTATGTTTAATGTAGGTATATAGTTTACTAGCTTTTTATACATTCTTTCATTATTTTTATTTACCTTGATATTATAATATGTATCCTTGATTTATTACCGTATAACTTAAGTTAGTAATTTTATTGCTTCTCTCTTACCTGCAAGTTCCAGTAGCACCTGAAACTCACTTTCAATGGTGAGTTTCTCATTTACTTCTATCTTTGTGCGGTTGTCTGTTTCTCCACGAAATCATTAAAACCTTGAGGGAAGCGTTTTTTTAAATCTCTGTATGAGACCCAGCACCATGCATACAGTAGGTGCTCAATAAAATGATGGCTGAAGAAGAAACTTTGCTCACGAAGAAAAATGAAGTTTCTATAATCTGAGGCTACACTACATTTTTCTTACTCAGCTCACTTCAGCCCACAGTTCTCTCTGTACACAAGCAGATAGAGAGATAATGACAACAAGAGACCACTACAAAATTGCGAAGTCCCCAGAGTCTTCTGCATACCTGCCCTCCCTTCCCTATGACCTTGACCCACTCAGTGGCCACCATGGTTTCCGCATCTTTTTGCTTGGTAGCTATCCATAGAAGAATGCATTCACATATGCTTGGAGAGGAGCTTATTCTCACTAATGCTTGCCAGTTTCTTATGTCCTGAAAGGATTTTTCTCTTGTGAAAGAAATGAGGGGCATTAAGAAGTACAGTCATGCATCACATAATGATGGGGCTATGTTCTGAAAGATGTGTTGTTAAGTGATGTCATTGTTGTGTGTACATCATAGACTGCACTTACACAAACTTAGATGGCATAGCCTACTATACACCTAGGCTCTATGGTACTGATCTTATGCGACCACTGTTGTTTATGCAGTTCCTCCTTCACCAAAACATTATGTGGCACATGACTGTAGATGAAGAAGGTCCTAAGGGGACCTTGCTCTGAAATCATGCCATGCCTAACACTAGTCCTGAGGGAGTATGGGGCAAGGTCTGTGTCTGCTCCCTGAGAAATGTGGGAGAGGTTGTCTGTGTGTGTGTGTGTGTGTGTGTGTGTGAGAGAGAGAGAGAGAGGAGAAATGAGACAGACATCAGGTAAGAGAATACTATTCATAGTAAATAGATTAGAGTGTTTACACAGTGAGAAGAGAAAAAAATTTTTAATGTGAGTTGTCAATATAAAAATAATATTAATTGCAGTTACTTAAAAGAACTGCTTGCCATTTCTAGCAAATTATCATGTGGCATGATAATAAGTACTTAAGTTAGTGATTTTCAGACTGTTCTTCAAAACCATAGGTTTCTATGGCAATGCTTCCAGAGACAGGCTCCAGGGCCCCATCCATTGCACTTGGCCACTCTTCTTCATCTACCTATAAGATTTAATTTGAAAGAAAAAGTTTCAACAAAGATAAGGAAAAGAGGATAAGGACCAGGGGCAAAGAATTTGCAAACTCTTGACACGAAAGATTAAATCTAGGTTAGATGTAAACTTGTGACTTTGATTAAACTTTTTTCTCCAATTCTGAAAAAGAAGCACAATAAGAGGGAAAAACTTGACCAGATGTTAAAACATTATAAAACCTCAATAATTAAAACAGTATGGTAGTGGGGCTGGCCCCGTGGCAAAGTGGTTAAGTTCACGCGCTCTGCTTCGGTGGCCCAGGGTTTCGCCGGTTCGAATCCTGGGCGCAGATATGGCACCGCTCATCAAGCCATGCTGAGGCAGCATCCCACACGTCATAACTAGAAGGACCCACAACTAAAAATACACAACTATGTACTGGAGAGCTTTGGGAGGAAAAGGAAAAATAAAATCTTAATAGAAAAAAAATTTTAAAAAAACACAGTATGGTAGTGATACTTGAATGGATAGGTTGCTAATAGAACAGAATAGAAAGTACAGAAATAGACCAAAACATGCACAGCAATTTGGTAAACAATGAAGATGTCTTAAAGTTAAAAGAAAACAGCTGGATTATGAAATGATCCGTGACAGGGAAACAAATGAGAAATCTCCCAAATTCTTGGAGGAGGCAGGCTCTGAATGGGGTCTTTCCTTTTTCTCCTTCTACCCATGGTTTTCAGTTTGCCTGAGCTACAGTAAAATACAGCACTCGCTGTAATCATGTGTTCCTTTCTAAACTCAGACAGTTTGGGGCAACTGGACAGCAGACTGAGTTCCCACTACATTGAGCCTCTGTTCACCAAAAGCTCTTCAAAGCCCCTGCACTCTGGCGCTCCTGCCTCAGGCTCTGCGTCCCTCCCACTGTGGCTAGCTCTTCCTCCCCAGTGATGCAGAGAACCTTCAGAGGTCCGACGCCCTTCCCAACCCTCTCCCAGGCCAAGGCCGGACACACATTCAAGAGGAAAGCAGCTCTACATGTGGCTGCCACTCCGCCTGGCTCCTAGCCCCTGAATTCTGATTGGCCTGGGGTGCGGCTTGGGCATCACGGAGTTTTAAAACTCCCCAGGTGTTTTGAATGTGTCACTAAGGTTGAGAGTTAAATTGTAAGGTATCTTTCTTTCCATAAACGTTGGTAAATCATTCTCTGATGATGCATGATTGAATAGGAAAATATAAGTAAAAGTGCTTTCAAGCTACAGTGCTACCTAAGTGCTATCCATTAGCATCATCAGAACCTTCGGTGGGGGACAACAGGGTGAGTGTGACGAGGCTCTCTCTCTCAGGATGATCACAGTTTAGCTGCTATTCAGTGGCACATTTGTGCTGGGGAGCAGGGGGAGGCCTTTTGTTACAAATGTTGACTTCAGACTGATGCAGCGCCTCCGTGTTTTTTCTAATAGCTCTATTGCAGCAAAACACATAAGCTGTCGCTGGTCTCTCGTGGGCATTCCTAAGTGAGCAGGTTTCATGAGCAAAGAAGCGTCCTTGCTGCCTAGCCTGAGTCAGAAGTTTGTCATTGTTTCCTTCTCCACAACCCTCTCTCCCCAGTAAGCACAGGGAGACTGTCTGTGAATGGCCACCCTTTCCATTTCTGTATCTTAATGTTAAGAACACTGCTCAGCTGCTTACATTGCCTTGTGAGTCACCTTTCAAAAATATTTTTTTGTAGCCAACTTTGTTATATGTTGTAATTTTCTGCACTTTGTATTAACCTTTTACTAGTTTAAACCTGGCTTATTTTAAAATATAAGCACTATACACTTATTTTTATTCATTAGTTCATATATCAGTGTTTTTTTAGGTAGCTTCATCATAACACTAGCCTTTAGTATCCACAGTTTGTTTCATTTACCCATTAAATGCAAATAAACCAGTGTTCAATGATGGCTGAATTTTATGTTTCAATCTTGTTTTCTAAATAATTTTGGTAAAAAACTACCACATATGCTAAATGAAGTAGGAATTTGGATGTGAATTTTACAAAATTCGTTCTATTAGTAATAAGGAAGTTTCCTGATTTGTTGCTTTATCAGTGATCCCTCAATTTGCCCTCTGATTCTAAGTGGTCCTGGGTCATAGCTAATCTGAAGATTTGGACTCCAGGGGCGAGGGGCCTCAAGGAGGAAGTTTTGCAGACCTCCTGCTGTGGGCTGAATGTACCCCTCCCCAAATTCATATGTTGAAACCTAGCTCTCAATGGAATGGCTTTGGGAGGTGATTAGGTCATGAGGGTGGGACCCTCAGGCATGGGATTAGCGACTTTATAAGGGGATGAAGAGAGCAGAGCTCTCTCTTTCACCGCATGAGGACACAATGAGAAGTCAGTGTCTGCAACCCAGAAGCGGGCCCTCACCAGACCCCCACCGTGTTGGCACATTGATCTCAGATTTCCAGCCTCCAGAACGGTGAGAAACAAATTTCTGTTGTTTATAAGCCGCCCAGTCTATGGCACTTTGTTAAATCAGCCCAAACAGACTAAGACACCTAAGTTCTCCTGCGCCAGGATGTCAGTTTTGAGACAGTGACTGTGTTTCTTATTTGTGCAGTATTATGCTTGATTCTCCCTAACAGGACCCTCACAATCTGAGCAGGGGTCAGTGCAGGGTCTTCTCAGGTGCTCCCATCAAAACGCAGCTCCATGCTGGGTGCAGGGTAGAGTATCGGCACATAATTCTTGAACTCAGAGGAGGCTTTACTGTGAAGCAGCAGCTTACACTCCAGGGCCCCTTCAAAGGCCCCAGGAGGGCCCTAGCAATGTGGTCACCTGGTCATACGTAGGTTAAATTTGCAGATAATGCAACATATGCAATTACAAATGCACCATATGTTTTTTTAAAAATGGGAATAGTGAAAAATACAATATCACAATTACGTGTTTTTCAAGCACAAACCTGTTGTGGTACTACAAATAGTGGGTACATCTGTGAAATTGCATGCTTTATGCATCCCAACTATCAGCAATAAACAAATTCTAATCAACTTTTCTAGAAAACTGAATTATCTTTCTCTTCCTTCTATAAAAAATATTATAAAATATGAAGAGGTAATCAAATAATATGCAGTAATGTAGGAACAACGCTTTATAGAGGTATGTCAGACTATTAGTTAATAAAAACTATTTTTTCTGGACTTTTTGTGGTATTTGTCAGTGTGCAGTAAAGGGTTAAGTCAACAGGCTCAGCCGGTTTAAAGTCTGCACATTCCAAAGAAAGGAGGAGCCCTTGAGTGGCTCCTGGGAGATAACTTCTGAGCCCTTGGCCTATCCTGATAAGAGTTTGGGGGTTTTTTATGCCTGAGGCCTTGGGCCACATTGTATCTGTTTGACCAGATAGTTTGTGCTAACAATGAGTATGATGTGAATACCTGTTTTTGTATGCCCAATGCCCTAGGCCACGCTCTATCACTTTGACCTTGGGGGTGCTGGAGGCTGAGAAGGCTGCATGCTTCTATGACTGACCCTCCAGTGAAAACTCTACACATCAAGTCATTTGGTTGGTAACACTTGGCATATGTTGACACACATCGTTGCTGGGAGAATTAAGTGCTGTTCATGCACTTAAGTAGAAGTAGGAGCCCATACAGGGTCTCTCCTAGACTTTGCCCTAGGGGCCTTTCCCCTTTGCTGATTTTAATCTGAATCCTTTCACTGTAATAAACCATGACCAAGCACTTTACATAAGAGTTTTACAGTCCTTCGAGCTTATCATTGAGCCTAAGGGTAGTCTTGGGGACTCCCCAACACAGGCAGCTTTAAAATCTTTAAACTGCTGTGATCTTTTTCATTCTCAGTAAATACTTACTTTCATACCTAACCTAATATCATATTTCTAATACTGTATTTTCCTAAAAAGGGACCCCAAAATTGTACAATTTCCAAACTCCACATAACCTGGATCTACCCTTGGTTGGCCCCTGTCCTCTCACTTCTTGGGCCTTTTCACGTGGAAATATCCTCACATGAGCTGAGTTGGCTGAGCCATCCACCTGAAAATTGCCTTCTTCCTTTGGTTCTCTGCCAGAACTTTGCCTCCCTTCTCTGAGGCAGAATAGTGACTCCGTCCCAAGTGCCCAGAAAACTTCATACAGAACTTTGTTGTAGCACCTATCACATAATGCAATTACTTACATCACAGATGCAGGTGTGTCTGCTCTGCTGGACCAGGCAAAGAGTGCCTCTAGCATCTTTATTTCCTTAGGAAGGGGAGACAGAAAGGTTGAGGCATCTGGCAGAGGCAACATGGTGAATTAGCAAGAATCTGTGTTTATCACCAGACAGACCTTGAGGCCACTGTTTACTAGCTCTGAAATGCTGGGAAAGTTTACCTCTGGGTGCTTCAGCCGCCTTGATGTAAAGTAGGTGAAATACCACTTGCCTTTAAAGGTTTTGAGGACTACGTGAGAAGATGTAGGTGAAAAGACTTGGCTAGCAATTTGAGTAAGGGGCTGGGATTAGGTGCCCTGAATTTGAACCTCATTTTCCTCACCTGCTAGCTGTGTGCAAGTTCTTTCACCTCACCTCCTCAATTTCTCCATTGTGTAATGGAGACAACAGTACCTCCCTCGTAAGGTTCACTGTGATGATTAAATGAACTAACCAGTGTCTGGCACATAGCAAGGGGTCAATAAATGTTAGCTATTATTAGTCACTCGATGAAGGCTAATTCCTTTGTGTTTTGTGGCAGACATAGCAAAAATGAATCTGTTCATAGATGCAAGCATTTGTGTTTATTTCCTGTAAATAAATATAATCCTGCTATGAGGCCGGCCCCGTGGCTGAGTGGTTAAGTTCGTGTGCTCTGCTGCAGGTGGCCTAGTGTTTCATGGGTTCGAATCCTGGACACGGACATGGCATGGCTCATCGAGCCACGCTGAGGCGGCAACCCACATGCCACAACTAGAAAGACCCACAACTAAGAATATACAACTACTTACTGGGGGGCTTTGGGGAGAAAAAGGAAAAAAAATAAAAATCTTTAAATATAATCCTGCTTGTACTTCCACCACCACCCTGAACCCACGGAGCAGGCAGGTAATTTAGCCTCAGGCCTATGAAGAGCTTCCCCAACTCATACCCAAGAGGTGCTGGGGCCAGAGAGGTCCCAGGTGGTGGTCATGGGCTCCTGCGGATTCTGCGAAGCGCTTTGGCTGCCCCTGGCAGTTCCACCCTACCACTTGGGCAGCAGCCATGGAGGGGTACCAGGTCGCTGTTAGAAAGCCACTGTCCTCTCTCCAAGTCTCAGAAGATTGTCTTAGTCTGGGTGGAGCATCCCTCCCTCTCCAAACTCTGCAAGGACCTGCAGCAATATTCCCTCAAAGGGCTGAAGGGCGAGTGCTGGGCAGCCAGGAAGGCCAGGGTGCCTTTCTAACTTAGCACCAGAGCCCCAAGGCTGGTACCCACTGGGGTGAACAGCTACACTGGGATGTAAGGGGAAGATGGAGTGAGTGAGAAGGAAAAGGAACCAGAGCCTCAATGTTCATTTCTCCTGCTACCCCTATTTTTGACTGCTGCATGCTTTCAATTGAGGCCAGGATTCTCTCACATAGACAGAAGCCTGGGAATAATTAACCCTCTACAGGCAGGTGACTGAGCCTCAGTGAGCTACAATTCCCTACAGGCCTATAGGTTCATTCACCTACTCATTCATTCCAGATAATTATCCTACTTCCAGGCACTCAGGTTCATAGCCCTGGCTGCACCTTAGAACCCCTCCCTCTCCCTCCCATGCTCAGAGCTTTTAAAAAGTGCCCATGCCAGACCCCCATCCTCCAGAAATCAACTTACTTGGTCTCAGGTGGGGCCCAGTCACAGGTTAAGTTTTAAAGCTTTCCAAGGGACTCTGATGTGCAGCCAGGGCTGGGACCCGCTGGATTAGGGCTTGTGGATGTGGACAAAATGAAGCTACACTGTCCTTTGCAGACACCTGCCACTACCTCCTAAGCCTTATACACGATGGTTACTGCTCCTCCCAGAGACATGGGGGCCTGATGGGAAAGGTCTTGGGTTGGAAGTCAGTTTGGAGTCCTAACTGTTTGATCTTTGGTGAACAAACAGCTGTGGCTTCGTTTCCCTTTGGAAAATTAGAGAGAAAGAGAAAAGACTTCTGCTCTGTATTCCTCATAGGATTATGGGATATAGCTCTTTGAGGAAAAAAGTTACATAAAAGGCTATTTTTTAATATCCCTAATAAAGTCAGAACCCTAATAGAGGCAATGTTTTTATATCTCTTCTCCTCTTCAGAGCTTTGCAGTACTTTTGCCTCTAAGTTCCGAGGAGGACTTCAAAGAAAGAAATTGGTGGAGGTATTGCCAAATTAATAAGACCAATAAAATGTAAGCCTGGTACTAGTTACAAAGAAAGAAAAATGTAATAGGTTTATTATATGCAAAATATGTCCAATTAGAAAATATACTAAAGATCATTCAGTATTTTATCAGCTTGTATTGCTTCACTATGGTTTTTTTTTTTTTTTTACTTTGCTTGCATTTGTGGTCCTCCTCCTAGGAAAAAAATGTTAATATTTGGGTTTAATTACAAGCTTGGCAAATGGAAGCCATTTATTCCAACCTGAGATTTAAGAATTGGATAATTTTTGACCATTTCCACAAATTGAAAGGGAGTGGAATAATAGTACTTAATGAGACCTGGGTATTGCTCTGATAGCTTTGCATGTATTTTAATCCTCAAAAATGACAAACCCAAAAGGAAAGTACTCTTATCCTCTTTGTTTTACACAAGAGGAAACTGGACTGTAGAGTACGTAAGCAACTTTCCAGATCACACAAGTGGTAAATGGTAGAGACGGCGGCAGAATTCGAACTGAGGCAATCCAGCCCTGGAGCCCACACTCTTAACCACTGCAACAGGATCCTGCTAGACTTTGTTCAATTCCGAGTGACAGGGAATGTGTGATTTGGCTCCCATTGTGGTTCTTCTCCCTCCAGAAACCTCATCCCAAACCACGGAACATGCACCTTCTTTGTGCTCTGTTGGTATCAAAGAATATTGCCCCTCAACTACTACTAACAACACTACTAATAGCTGTAGGCATGTCCTGTACGAATTATTCAGCAATTATTCATTGAATGCTTATCAAAGCACTGAGGGTAAAAGAGCAAAGGAGGCAAGGTTCTTGCTTGCAAGAGGTTTACCTTCTGGTGAGAGAGACAGATAAGTAGACAGTCGTCTGTCCTGGGCTGCAGGATAATTGCTACAGTGGAGGGAAGCACAGGGCGCTAGGAGAGCTCCTCAGAGAGGGATGCACCCCAAGTTGGGAAGGCAGGGATTGTTGGGGAAGGTTTCCTGAAGAAGTGGCCCTTAACTTTGGTTGCATATTAGGAACACTTGAATATTTAAAAGATTGCCCAGCCCAGGCCACAGCCCAGGCTAATTCAATCAGAATCTCTTGGGCATTTTTTGAAAAGCCCCTAAAACAGCAATCTCTGAAAGAAGATCATTAACCTCCCCTGGGAACATCGTAGAAATCCCACCCCAGATCACCTAAATCAGCCCTCTAGGGGATTCTAACACAAACTCAAGTTTGAGCAGTGGTTCTCAAACCAGTAGGCATCAGAATGCCCGTGGAGGGCTCCTTAAAACACGATTGCTGGATACAGAGCATCAGAGGCCCAGATGGCTGAGCCTCACCCCCAGAGTCTTTGGTTCAGTGGGTCTGAACCAAAAAGTTGCATTTCTGACAAATTCCCAGAGTGCACACTTAGAGAACCATTGCCCTAGAGGAAGGGATGGCCAACCTGGAATCTGAAGGGTGAGAGTTAGCAAGGTGAAGAAGCGTGTGGGAGTGGGATGAAAATATATTCATCTCCTTATTGTATTTTTCTATTTATTTCTACTCTTATTTTTTTCCTTCTATTTTTTTTGACTTATGATGTTACTCTTACTCTAACTTAATATGGATGTTTATCTCATCTGTTTCCAGCCTACCTTTTCTATTTTGCATGGAAAGATTCACCCTGAGCTAACATCTGTTGCCAATCTTCCTCTTTATATATTTTTCCCTCCCCAAAGCCCCAGTACACTGTTGTATATCCTAGTTGTAGGTCATTCTAGTTCTTCTATGTGAGCCATTGCCACAGCATGGCAAGTGACATACAGGTGGTGTGGTTCCGCGATGGGGAAGCAAACCTGGGCTGCCAAAGCAGTGAGTGCCAATCTTTAACCACTAGCCATCAGGGCATGCTCCAGCTAGCTTTTCTAACACACATCTTTGAGGCTATAAACTTCCCTCTAAGTATTAGTCTAGCTGCATCTCAAAGGTTTTAATATATTGTGTTTCACTGTCATTCAATCCTAAATACTTTCTAATTTCCAATACAATTTCTTCTTGAATTCATGAGTTATTTAGAAGAATGTTTCTTAATTTCCAGACATGGAATTTTTTGAACAATCATTTTATCACTGATTTGTAGCTTAATTGCATTGTGGTCAAAGAACATACTTCTGTATTTCAACCCTTTGAAATTTGAAATTTATGGCCTAGTATTTGACAAATTTTTATGAAATGTCCCACCTGTGCTCAAAAGGAACGTGCCTTCTACAGTTGTTTGATGTAGTGTTCTATATATGTCCATTAAATCAAGTTGGTCAGAGTTCTTTAATTATGTACATTTCTAATTTTTTTATATGTATGTTTGATCCATTACAAAGAGAAGTATGTTACTATTTCCTGCAATGACTGGATTTTTTATTCTCCATGCAGTTCTAACATTTTCTGCAATATATATTTTGGCTTTGTTACTAGGTGCATATAACTTTCAAATTGCTGTAGCTAATAATTTTGTGGCTGTTTTGATATTAACACAGCTACATCAAAATTCTCTGGGTTAGAATTTGCCTGGTATGCCTTTTGCTATCTTTTTAAGTTCAACATTTCTTCACTCTTGTGTATCAAGTGTCTTTTGTAAACAGCATATTCTTTGATATCTGACTATCTTTGTCATATAACTGGAGGATTTAGTTCATTTTCACCTAAATTTTTTTTTTGAGGAAGATTAGCCCTAACATCTACTGCCAATCTTTTTTTTTTTTTTTTTTTTTTTCTGAAGACAACTGGCCCTGAGTTAACATCTGTGCCCATCTTCCTCTACTTTTTATATGTGGGATGCCTACCACAGCATGGCTTGACAAGCAGTGCATAGGTCTGCACCTGGGATCTGAACTGGTGAACCCTGGGCTGCCAAAGCATAACGTGCGAACTTAACCGCCACACCACCAGGTAGGTCCCTCACTGTCACTTAATTTTTGAGATCTGTGGATTTACATCAACTGTTTTATTTTTTGCTTTTCATTTATCCCACGGTTTCAATGTTTCTATCTCTATCCTTTGCATCTATCATTTGAATTATTTGTTTTCAGCCCACTTATTTCCCTACCAGACTGGAAGTTGTTCAGTCTATCTCAAATGTTTTTTAGCAGTTATTCTAATAATGACAACATAAAATCCAAAGTAGATTGATATCTTTACCCTCTTCTTTACCAATAAAATGTCTCTTCACCACTTCCTACCCACTCATATGCTACTCACATGATTTTCATTCTTCTTTTTTTCTTTTTAAAATCACACAATTGTTAATTTACTTAGTCAACATTTGCTAATCAGGCACTTTCTGTGGTCTTTATTCTATCTCACATCTGAGCTCTTCCATGTAGGGTTTCTTCCTTCTATCCTATCTCATTTATATGTTCTTTTAGTGACGGTCTATTGGTGGCAAACTTCTGTTTTTGTTTAAATGAAAATATATTTATTTTACTCTCATACTTGAAAGATATTTTCACTTGGTACTGAGATCTAGGTTATTTTTCTTCCAGTGTCCATTTTTGGCTTGCATTGCTGCTGATGAGAAAGCATCTGTCAGTTTAACTGTCAACATCTGAAGATGTCTATTTTCTCTTTGATTTTATTAGTTTTCTCTTTTTGGCGTTCTGAAGTCTCACTCTGATATGTCAAGGTGTGAATTTCTTATTTCTGTTTGTAATTTATTACCCTCCTGAATCTGTGCTATGATATCTTTCATCAGTTCTGAAAATTTCTCAGCCATGATCTCTTTGAGTATTGTCTCTTTCCCATTCTTTCTCTTCTTTTCTTATGGGACTCCAATTAGGAATATATTAGACTTTCTCACTCAATCACCCATGTCTCATAACCTCTCCTTTATATTTTCCATCTCATCGTATTTCTGAGTGGCATTTTAATTAATTTCTTCTAATTTACCCTGAAATTCCTTGTTATTCAAAGTGTGGTCCTTGAACCAGGAGAATACTTCTCACCTCTGAGCTTCTTAGAAATGCAGAGTGTCAGGCCCCACTCTACACCTGCAGAATTAGAATCTGCCTTTTAATATCACCCCCAGGTAATTTGCATGCACATTAAAATTTGCAAAGCACTTACCTAGTTCATTAATTGTCAGAGATGTCTCTAATCTGCAGCTAAACTTGTCCATAGAGTTTTCAATTTCAATTATTATATTTTCATTTCTACAAGTCCACTTGGTACCTTTTAGTATTTGGTTGGATACACTTTATAATTCCTCATTCCTTGCATATACTTTTCAATCTTGTCTTTTATTTCACTAAATAAGCTAAGATGCTCATTTTATAGTCTCTGATAATTTCATTGTCTGAAGTCCATGAAGGTCTGTTTTTGTTTGTTGTTTCACTGGTTCTCCCTCTTGATGCACTGTAAACAGTGTAGTTTTTTGTTTTGCTTTGAGAAGCTCATTTACTTTGGAACTTTGTGTGTGTGGAAATTTTTTGCAATCTGGGGTGAAGTGAGTTATTCCAGAGAGAATTTGCATTTACATCTGCCAGGCACTGTGGGGCACTACTATGCAAATTCTCAACTTGAAGTTTCTGACAAACCATCCAATACTCTGCATTCAAGCTGCAAGACTGTGTGAAGGCTTGTGGTCCCCAATGTTTAGCAGTAATTTCCCCCCTTAGCTAATGCTAAAGTTCCTTGCATTTCCCTGGCAGAGTGGGGTTATTTCTACTTTGTCTTTATACTGAGGGCATAGCCTTTTGGGCTCTCTTTCTATGGGGAGATCATGTATTAGGATAACTTGGGAAGACTCTGAGATTTTCCTACTATCTTCACACCCCAGAGCCTGTGAAAAAAAAAGTCAAGTTCAGCAGGTTCGACAAATAGCCTGAAGTTGAAGCCAGCTACAGCCATGCTCTGCTTTACTCTGTGGATCCCCTGACTTTTATTCAACTTATTCCTGAGAATTTCTTGATTTTCTGCTAGCTAATCAAAGCTTTAAAGCTTTTTTTTTTTCAAATATATATTTTTAAACCTAGGATTCTTGTTTGTTTTAGCAGGAGCTACCAACCTGGGTAGGGAGCTGTTTGAAACTAGCCAACTGGACAACAGCCAGTGTTGTCAGCCAGTGCTTTTCAAACTGGTGCTTGACGCTGTTTACTGTGTTAGGAAATCAATGTAGTGGTCATAATCAGCATTTTAAAATAATAGAAATAGGTAGTAGAAGTATCTATTGAAATAAATAGTAGGATAGAATACAAAATATCTACATGCAGCCCACAGACTCTTTGTGCAGCCCATGGTCTCTTTGCAAGAACTAGACTTGTTCCAATTTAATGTGTCAGGAAATTAATGTAGTGGGTCACAATCAGCATTTAAAAAAATAGATATTAGAAGTATCTACTGAAATAGATATTAGAATAGAAAATACCTAAATGAGAGGGCCCATGGACTCTCTGCAAGAACCAGACGTGTCTCAATAAACACTACAGCCAACTGAGACAAACAGTATAGGAAAAATAGTGAAGGGTATATGATAAATATATGATATGGAAGGAATAGGTGATTTCATCGTTTTGTACAATGGTGTTCCATTTGATCTTCTGGCTTTCAAAGGTCAATTTCCTAATGGGAAGGTAATTGCTGTACTATTTGAACTTTATGTTAACACAGTTTGTAGTTAGTTACGCTAAATGCATAAAAATATAATCCACTGTTGGTAAACATGTCAACACTCTGACAGTTTCAATGCTGATGAGTTTGTTTTTCAGAAAGAATATCATCAAGTATAGCATTTTCAAGTTGAAAGCAAGACTTAAAAGTTATCACTCTTTCATATTTCCTAACATCATTGGGAATGTGCATGTTTTATGATGACATTTTGAATGAAATAAAATTGGAGATAGTTATTATATCTCATTTCTCTGTCACAAACTTTTAATCATTACATTCTAGGAGAGAAATTTGAAACATTAAGAAAAATTTTAGTGACTTCCCTTCTACCCAGGAAGGGACTGGATTTATCCTTCTGCCTGCAACAATCAAAATATCCAAAATATACATGAAACAATTACTTCTAAGATACTGGACATCAGGCAACAAAGGACAGTGATGCCTTGTTGGGAAAAATGGGAAACAAATGAGGTGAGCCCTACAATTGCCCCAGCGTACTGCCTTGAGAGTTTCTAAGCTGCTGCACGGAGAACCCAGGCAGAGCCCAGCAGATCTCCCAGATTGAGGAAATGGAGCTGAGAATCCAGAGAGACCAGGTGGTGAGAATTTACAGGACAGAGTACCAGAGACAAAGAGCTAAAGAGAGAAGGACCCCCTCAGGAATTCATCACAGTGGTTATCAATAAATGCATGTGAGGAAATTATCTGAGGTTGAGGAAAGAACCATCTAAAAGAATTAGAGGGAACAATCTCTAGAACTCACATAGGGCCAGGAATAGCGCCCATCCCCAATAGCCAGAGTGTAAAACCTCATAATTCAAGGAGGATTGGGTACAATAACCAGGAAGGCCTTGGCTCAGTAGTGGGGAATAGTTATTCCTAGAGAGAGCACTGTTCTAGAGGTACCTAAAAAATCATAAAAGCAAGACCTGAAAGGATCAAATGTTTCTGAGTAACATAACTGCATCCCAGAACAATGCTCAATTATATTCATAGGAATACAAATATATCCAGCACCTGACAAGGTAAAATTTACAATGCCTGGCATCTAAACAAAGATTGCCAAGCATACAAAGAAGCAGGAAAACAAGACCCATAATGAGGAGAAATATCAGTCAATCAAAACCAAACCAGAACTGACCCAGATGTTAGAATTCACTGATAAGGACAGTAAAACAGTTACTATAGCTTTATTCCATATGTTCAAAAAATCAAATAGCAACTTGGAAGATACCAAAAATAGACCCCAGATGAATTTCTAGAGATGAAAAATATGCTGAATGAAATTACCAGATAATTAGTCATGCTGTATTTAAATGTTAATGGAGTCATATGCTTTTTAGACACAAAGACAAATATCATTTCTTGAAACTTTTCTTTAAAAAAATATAGTGTATATTGAGATATATTGTAAAATATATTTCTTACTATGGTCTCAGTTGAAAGTTTTAGAATCACTAATGTAAGACATTGTAGGTCAGAGTAAAACATTGCAATTTACCCTGAGTGAGCCAGGGAAACATTAAGGAGAAGAGCAGATACATGATGAGATTTGTTTAAAGAAGACAAACTTGTGCTGTGAGAAATAGCTATATAGAGGCAAGAATGAAGACGGCAAGACATGTTTCCTCCAGTTACAACAGTCCAAGTAAGAGAAGACACACGTGTAACATGACTCCCCTTGCAGCCAAACCACGTAATAACCTGCTGAGATAGAATGAGGATTTCCTCCAGAATTAAAAATCTGGGCTTCTGTATCCCAAACATACAAATCCTATGAATGACAGAGACAGCTAGTCAGCTCTGAAAATATGTAGTTTCTCCAAATCATTACATAAATCATCAAGAAACCAGTCTTAGTTCATATTCCACATCTTAAAAATTTTATTCAGGTCATAATAGTTTATAACGTTGTGAAATTTCAGTTGTACATTATTATTTGTCAGTAACCATATAAATGTGCCCCTTTACCCTTTATGCTCACCCCCCAACCCCCTTCCTCTCTGGTAACTACTAATCTGTTCTCTTTGTCCATGTGTTTGTCTGTATTCCACATAAGAATGAAATCATACGGTGTTTGGCTTTCTCTGTCTGGTTTATTTTGTTTAACATAATACCCTCAAAGTCCATCCATGTTGTTGTGAATGGGATGATTTTGTCTTTTTTTATGGCTGAGTAGTATTCCATGGTATATATATAACACATCTTCTTTATCCAGTAATCAGTCTATGGGCACTTGGGTTGCATCCATGTCTTGGTTATTGTGAATAATGCTGCAGTGAACATAGGGGTGCATAAGTCTCTGAATTGCTGATTTCAAGTTCTTTGGATAAATACCCAGTAGTGTGGGAGATACCTGGGTTGTATGCTATTACTATTTTTAACTTTTTGAGAAATCTCCAAACTTCTTTCCATAATGGCTGCACCAGTTTGCATTCCTACCAGCAGTATATGATGGTTCCCTTTTCTAAACATCCTCTCCAACATTTGTTGTTTTTTGTCTTGGTGATTATAACCATTCTAATGGGTGTAAGGTGATATCTTAGTGTAGTTTGTTGTTTTCTAGTTTGTTTGTTCATTTGCTTTTGGTGAGGAAGACTGCCCCTGAGCTAACATCTGTTGCCAATCTTCCTCTTTTTGCTTGAGGAAGACTGTCCCTGAGCTAACATCTGTGCCAGTCTTCCTCTGTTTTGTATGAGGGACACCACCACAGCATGGCTTAATGAGTAGTGAATAGGTCTGTGCCTGGGATCCAAACCTGTGAACCCGGGGCTGCTGAAGCAGAGCGTGAGAAATTAACCACATGCCACTGGGCCAGCTCCATTAGTGTAGTTTTGATTTGCATTTCCCTGATGATTAGTGATGTTGAACATTTTTTCATGTGCCTCTTGGCCATCTGTAATATCTTCTTTGGAAAAATATCTGTTCATATCCTCTGCCCATTTTTTGATTGGTTTGTTTGTGTTTTTGCTGTTGAGTTGTGTGAGTTCATCATATATTTTGGAGATTAACCCCTTGTCAGATATATGACTTGCAAAAATTTTCTCCCAGTTCTTGGGTTGTGTTTTTGTTTTGTTCCTTGTTTCCTTTGCCTTGCAGAGGCTCTTCATTCTGACGAAGCCCCACTTGTTTATTTTTTCTTTTGTTTCCCTCGCCCAAGGAGATGTGGTACTCGAAAAGATCCTTCTAAGAATGATGTCAAAGAGAGTACTGCCTATATTTTCTTCCAAGAGTTTTATGGTTTCAGGTCTTACCTACAAGTCTTTGACCAATTTTGAATTAATTTTTCTGTACAGTGAAAGATAATGGTCTCCTTTCATTCTTTTGCATGTGGCTGTCCAGTTTTTCCAACACCATTTATTGAAAAGACTCTCCTTTCTCCATTGTATGTTCTTAGCTCCTTTGTCAAAGATAAGCTGTAGATGTATGGTTTTATTTCTGAGCTTTCAATTGTGTTCCATTGACCTGTGTGTCTGTTTTTGTACCAGTACCATGCTGTTTTGATTACTATAGCTTTGTAGTATATTTTGAAGTCAGGGATTGTATTGTCCCCACCTTTGTTCTTTTTTCTCAGGATTGCTTTAGCTATTTGGGGTCTTTTGTTGCCCCATACGAATTGTAGGATTCTTTGTTCTATTTTCCTGAAGAATGTCATTGGGATTCTGATTGGGATTGTATTGAATCTGTAGATTGCTTTAGGTAGCATGAACATTTTAACTATATGTATTCTTCCAATCTATTTGAATGGAATATGTTTCCATTTCTTTATGTCATCACTGATTTCTTTCAATAATGTCTTCTAGTTTTCATTGTATAAGTCTTACACTTCCTTGGTTAAGTTTATTTCTAGGTATTTTATCCTTTTTGTTGTGATGGTAAATGGGATTGTATTCCTGAGTTTTCTTTCTCTTAGTGCATTATTGGAGTATAGAAATGCAACTGATATTTTAAGTTGATTTTGTAGCCTGCAACTTTGCTATAGTTGTTGATTATTTCTAATAGTTTCTCAAGGGATTCTTTACAGTTTTCTATATATAAAATCATGTTATCGGGGCCAGCCTGGTGGTACAGTGGTTAAGTGCACACATTCCACTTCGGTGGCCTGGGGTTCACCGGTTCGGATCCCGGGTGCAGATGTGGCACCATATGGCAAGCCATGCTGTGGTAGGCATCCCACATATAAAGTAAAGAAAGATGGGCATGGATGTTGGCTCAGGGCCAGTCTTCCTCATAAAAAAGAGGAGGATTGGCAGGTGTTAGCTCAGGGCTAATCTTCCTCAAAGGAAAAAAAAAATCATGTTGTCTGCAAACAGTGAGTTTCACTTCTTCATTGCCTATTTGGATTCGTTTTATTTCTTTTTCTTGCCTAATTGCTCTGGCCAAAACCTCCAGTACTATGTTGAATAAGAGTGGTGAGAGTCAGCACCCTTGTCTTGTTCCAGTTCTCAGAGGAGTGGCTTTCAGTTTTTCCCCACTGAGTGTGATGTTGGCTGTGGGTTTCTCATATATGGCCTTTATTATGTTACTTTCCTTCTATACCCATTTTTATTGAGAGTTTTTATCATAAATGGATGTTGGATCTTGTCAAATGCTTTCTCTGCATCTATTGGGATGATCCTGTGATTTTTATTCCTCATTTTGTTAATGTGGTGTATCACATTGATTTGTAGATGTTGAATCATCCCTACGTCCCTATCAAGTATAGATCCCACTTCATCATGGTGTATGATCCTTTTAATAAATTGCTGTATTTGGTTTGCCAATATTTTGTTGAGGATTTTTACATCTATGTTCATCAGCAATATTGGCCTGTGATTTTCCTTCTTTGTGTTGTCCTTGTCTAGCTTTGCAATCAGAGTGATGTTGGCCTCGTAACGTGTCAGGAAGCGTTCTATCTTCTTCAACTTTTTGGAATAGTTTGAGAAAGATAGGTATTAAATCTTCTTTCAATGTTTGGAAGAATTTTCCAGAGAAGTCATCTGGTTCTGGACTTTTCTCTCTTGGGAGGTTTTTGATTACTCTTTCAATCTCCTTCCTTGTGATTGACTCTTCAGATTCTCTATTTCTTCTTCTTCTTTTTTTTTTTTAAGATTTTATTTTTCCTTTTTCTCCCAAGGCCCCCCGGTACATAGTTGTGTATTTTTTTAGTTGTGGGTCCTTCTAGTTGTGGCATGTGGGACACCACCTCAGCGTGGCCTGACGAGTGGTGCCATCTCCACACCCAGGATTCGAACCAGTGAAACCCTGGGCCACTGAAGCAGAGCGCACGAACCCAACCACTTGGCCACAGGGCCGGCCCCTCTCTTTCTTCTTGATTCAGTTTTGGAAGGTTGTATGACTCTAAGAATTTGCCTGTTCCTTCCAGAGTGTCCAATTTATTGGCATATAGTTTTTCATGGTATTCTCTTATAATCCTTTGTATTTCTGTGGTATCTGTTGTAATTTTTCCTCTTCCTTTTCTAACTTATTTGAGCCTTCTTTTTGTTCTTAGTGAGTTCTGCTAAGGGTTTATCAATTTTTTTAATCTTCTCAAAGAACAAGCTCTTAGTTTCATTCATCCTTTTTACTGCTTTTTTGGTTTCAACTTCAATTTCAACCTCAATTTATTGAGGCTTGCCTTGTTGCCCAACATATAGTCTGTCCTTGAGAACGTTCCATGCGCACTTGAGCAGAATGTATGTTCTGCTGGTTTTGGATGCAGTGTTGCATATATATTTATTTAGCCCATCTGGTCTAGTGTTTCATTTAACTCCACTATTTCCTTGTTAACTTTCTGTCTGGATGATCTATCCATTGATGTAAGTGGGGTATTAAGATCCCCTACTATTATTGTGTTTTTGTTAATATCTCCTTTTAGGTTTGTTAATAGTTGCTTTATGCACTTTGGTGCCCCTGTGATGAGTGCATATATATTTATGTGTTATGTCTTCTTGGTGGAGTGTCCCTTTTATCATTATATACTGCCCCTCTTTGTCTCTCATTGCCTGTTTTGTCTTGAAGTCTACTTTGTCTCATATAAGTATGGCAACACCTGCTTTCTTTTGTTTGCCATTAGCTTGGAGTATCATTTTCAATCCCTTCACTCTGAGCCTGTTTGTCTTCAGAGCTCTGATTTGTTTCCTGGAGACATCATATTGTTAGGTCTTGTTTTTTGATCCATCCAGCCAATCTGTGTCTTTTGACTGGAGAATTCAATCCATTTACATTTAGAGTGATTATTGATATATGATGGCTTAATGCTGCTATCTTATCACTCATTTTCTGGTGGTTCTGTATTTCCCTTGTTTCTCATCTTGTGCATTTTGGACTTCAAATTCAGTTTGGTAGTCCTCTATGATGGTTATCTCAGTTTTCTCTTTATCATTTGTGTCTCTGTTCTGATCATCGGTTTAGTGGTTACCATATCTGTATAAAAAATCTTGTAGATGAGATAGTCCATTTTCTGTTAGCCTCTTATTTTCTCAGTCTAAGCTGATTCCATTCCTTTCCTTTTCCCCTTCTAAGTTATTGTTGTCACAACTTATTCCATCTTGTGTTGTGAGTTTCTGGTTTAAATGACAAGATTATAGTTACTTTTGATTTCTTCCTTCCCTCTATCTGTAATGTTATAATTAAGTATTTGCTAACTGTTCTGATAGAGAGCTGCAATTTCGTGGTTTTGTCTGCCTATTTGTCTCCTTGCTCAAGGCTTTGTATGCCCTTTCTTTTTTGTTAGGTTTCAGGGCTTCTTAATCATTTCTTGTGCAGGGGTCTTGTGGTGATGAAATACCTCATCTTTTGTTTGTCTGGGAAAGTTTTTATTTCTCCATCATATCTCTAGGATAGTTTCACTGGATAGAGTATTGTTGTCTGAAAGATTTTGTCCTTCAGAATTTTGAGTATCTCACTCCACTCTCTGCTAGCCTGTTAAGGTTTGTGGTGAAAATTCTGCTGAAAGCTTGATGTGGGTACCCTTGTAAGTTATTTTCTTCTGCCTTGCTGTTCTTAATATTTTTTCTTTGTCATTGATTTTTGACAGTTTTACTACTATATACCATAGCAAAGGTCTTTTTACATTGATATAATTGGGAGTTATATTAGCTTCTCTTACCTGTATTTCCAGCTCCTCCCCCAGGTTTGGGAAGTTCTCTACTTTTATTTCTTTGAACAAGCTTTCTGCTCCTTTCTTCCTCCCTTCTCCCTCTGGAATACCTATAATCTTTAAGTTGCATTTCTTCATTGAGTCAGATATTTTTTGGAGAATTTCTTCATTTCTTTTTAATCTTAGTTCTCTCTCCTCCATCTGAAGCATTTCTGTTTCTGTCTTCCAGATTGCTAATTCTGTCCTCCATAATATCAGCTCTGTTATCCAAGGACTCTAGATTTTTCTTTATCTCATTCACTATTTTTCATCTCCAACATTTCTGCTTGGTTTTTCTTTATAGTTTCAATTTGTTTTGTGAAGAATTCCCTCTGTTCATTAAGTTTGTTCCTGATTTCATTAAACTATCCTGATTTTCTTGTAACTTGTTGAGTTTCTTTATGATAGCTATTTTGAATTGTCATTTAGATTGTAAATTTCTGTGCCTTCAGGATTGATTGGCTGGGTGCTTGCCATTTTCCTTCTGGTCTGGAATATTAATATATTTCTTCATATTATTTGATGGGGTAGATTTGTGCCTTCACATAGTAAGAGTACCTGGTCTCAGATTCCACCTGCCACCACTGGCGGGGGAGGGGAGCAGGGAGTCAGGAGCTGTGTATACTGAGTCAGCCACCATCCCTAGTCTGTGCCTGCCCTTTGGAATCCATGCTGACACAGCCCATCTGTGATTGCCTTCTCACAGCTGCTGCTTTACTAATGTATGCTCAGGCACTCTGGCAGGTGTCTCTTGCTTTGGCCGACCAGCCAAGCTGGTGTGCCAGGCAGGGGAAGGGGCACTTTCTTTTGTGTGCGCAGTCCTGGCAGTGTTCTTCCTCTGACATCACTATCTGCCCTCTTGGGGTGCTGGCTTGATGAAGACACTCCTGCAATAGCTTAGCCTCCTCTGTGTGGAGCTTTCACACAGGCTGTGAGGGAACTTTAAGAGTGAAGGCATTCCTTCAGGAAGCCGCCCATCCCTGCTCATTTCTCAGAGCTGCACATGATCCTGCACCCTAGATCACTGGTTGGGAAGGGAGATGAGGTCCCCTTACCTCTTGCCACTTCCTCCCAGGGGGGCCAGCACCTCCACCTTCAGATGTATGGCTGCGTGGATCTCTCAGATGTCTTTTGTGTTGTGTGAATGTCCTCTGTTGGTTTATGAATGTCCTTTTTGTCGTACCTTAGGGAGAAGAGTCTGAGGGAAGAGCACACTTGGCCAGGATGTTGATGTCCACATATTTTTTTTTTTAAATCAAAGTTTACTTTTAACTTTATCTTTTAAAATAAGTAATACATTCACAGTTCAAAGTTCAAAAGATACAAAAAGATGCACATTAACAAAACTGCTTCCTCACTTCTCCCAGCCACCCAGCCTTATCTTTACATGTCTACCATGTAAATGGAGTGCTTCACTCCCTCATTAGTTCTCTCTGCTTTTGCTAGAGGTAGGTGAATTTTCAGATAGACTTGAAGGACAAAAATGACAATTTCACAACATCCGTGATGATAGGAGCACTAGTGAAGGGGTATTTGTTTAATGACAGACACCAAACCAGATTCAAGAAGCTCTGAGAACACCACGCAGGATAAATACTAAAAAAAATCTACACTTAGGCATATCATATTCAAACTGCCAAAAATCAAAGACAAAGAGGAAATCTTGAAAGAAGCCAAAGGAAAAAGAAAATCTCACCTAGAGAAGCCAGGATAAGAATTACATTGGACTTCTGTTCAGAAACCATGTAAGCAATGAATAGAGTGAAATATATAAAGTGTTGGGGAATAAAACCCCCACTGACCTAGAATTCTCTATCTAGCAAAATTATCCTTCAAAAGTGAAGGAGAAATAAGGTCTTCCTCAGACAAAGAAAAATAAATGGAATTAGTTGACACTAGAACTGCCTTGCAAAAAATGTTACAAGAAATTCTTCAGAAAGAAGGAAAATTGTATAGGTCAGGACCTCAGATCTGCATAAAGAAAGGAAGAACATTAGAGAAGGAATAAATGAAGGTAACATAAAATCTTTTGTTATTCTTATTGAATAGTATGTTCAAACTATAACAGCAACAAAATATTCAGTGATTATAGCTTACGGATAAGTTAAATGAATAACAGCAATACCATAAGGGGTGGAGGGAGGAATTGGGAATATTCTGTTATAAAATTCTTACATTGCCCATGCCGTGGTGTGTTATTTCAAAGAGGACATGGATTAGTTTATACATGTATATTGCAAACTCAAGGGCAATCACTAAAAAAAAGTTTAAAAAACCCAAAAGTATAATTGATATGCTAAGAAGAAAACAATGGAATCATATAAAATGCTCAATTAAAGCTACAGTAGACAGAAAAAGAGTAAAGGAAAAAACAAAGAACATGGCCAACAAATAGAAAACAGAAAAAAAGTATGGAATATATTAACCCACCTATATCAATAATCAATTTGAATGTCAATGGTGTAAATACACCAAGTAAAGACAGATGCTGTCAGAGTGGATCAAAAACAAAACCAAACCATATGTTGTCTATAAGAAACCCACTTAAACATAAAGACACGGATAATGAAAAGTAAAGGAATGGAGAAAGATGTACCAGATGCTAACACTAATCAAAGAAAGCTGGAATAGCTATATTAATTTCAGACAAAGCAGACTTCAGAGAAAGGAAAATTATCAGGGATAAAGAGGAGCATTACACGAATTAAAAGGGTCAATTCTTCAAGAAGATATAGCAATCCTTAATGTGTTATGTACCTAACAGCCTGTCAATATATTTGAGGCAAACCTGATAGAATTTCAAGAAGAAAGAGACACATCCACTATATGGCTGGAGATTTCAACACCTCTCTATTAGTAATGGACAGATCCAGCAGGTACAAAATCAGTAAGGACATAGTGAAACTGTACAGCACCATCAATCAACTGGATCTAATTGACATCTATAGGATACTTCCTCCAACAACGCCAGACACATTCTTCTGAAGCTCACATAGAATATTTATCCAGACAGACCACATTCTGGGCCATAAAACACACCTTAACAAGTTTAAAAGAACAAAAAACATATAAGGTATGTTCTCAGACCACAACAGAATTAAACTACAAATCAGTAACAAAAAGATAGCAGAAAACCCCAAAATACTGGGAGATTAAACAACACACTTCTAAATAACACGAGTCAAAATACGTTCCAAAGAAATTTTAAAATATTTTTAATGAAATGAAAATGAGAATATCCCTTATCAAAATATGTGGGATGTAGCAAAAGCAAAGCTTAGAGGAAAATTTATACCACTCAAAGCATATATTAGAAAAGAAGAGTATCTAAAATCAATAATCTAAGCTTTCAACTTTGGTAAACTAGAAAAGGAAGAGCAAATTAAATACAAAGTAGAAGAAAAGAAAAGAAAAATTAGAGAAGAAATCAATGAAATTAACAAGATATCAGTAGAGAAAACCAATGAAACAAAAAAAAAAAAATCAGTAAAATTGATAAATCTTGGGGGCCAGCCCCATGGCTGTGTGGTTAAGTTCACGTGCTCCACTTTGGCAGCCCAGGATTTCGCCAGTGCAGATCCTGGGCATGGACCTAGCACTGCTCATCAGGCTATGCTGAGCCAGTGTCCCACATAGCACAACTAGAAGGAGCTGCAACTAGAATATACAACTAGGTACTGGAGAGCTTTGGGGAGAAGAAGAAAGGAAAGAAAATAAAAGAAGATCGGCAACAGATGTTAGCTCAGGTGCCAATTTAAAAAAAAAAAAAAGGAAACTAAAAGAAAATTGATAAACCTATAGCCAGGCTAATTAAGAAAAAAAGAGAAGATGAACAACTAATATCAGAAATGAAAGAGGGGTCATCACTACTGATCCCATGAATATTAGCTGGATATTAAAGGAGCACTATGAACAACTCCATGCCGACAAATTTGGTAACCTACATGAAATGGACCAACTCTTTGAAAGACATAAACTACCACAATTCACACAAGAAGAAATAGATCATCTGAATAGGCCTATATCTACAAAAATTGAGTCAATAATTATTAACCTTCCCAAACAGAAAGCACCAGGCCCAGATGGCAGAAATTATACTAATTCTCTACAAACACTTACCCAAAACAGAAGCAGGTGGGATATTTCCTAACTTATTCTATGAGGTCAGTATTACCCTAATACCAAAACCAGATAAAGACATTACAAGAAAACTATAGACCAATATCTCTCATGAACATAGATGCAAAAATCCTTAACTAAGTATCAGCAAATCAAATCCAACAACGTATAAAAAGAATTACACACCACAACCAAGTGAGATTTATTGAGGTATCCACAGCTAGTTCAACATTGAAAAATCAATGAAAGTAATCCATCACATTAATAGGCTAAAGAAGAAAAATCACATCAATAGATACAGAAAAAGCATTTGACTGACTCCAACACCCATTCATGGGAAAATCACTCAGCAAACAGGGAATAGAGAGGAACTTCCTCAAACTGATAAAGAACATTTACTAAAAAAATACAGCTAACATCACACTTAGTGGTGAGTAACTTGAAGCTTTCCACTAAGATCAGGAATAAGGCAAGGATGTCACCTCTCACCACTCTCATTCAGTATTGTACTAGAAGTCCCAGCTAATGCAATAAGACCATAAGCGTATACAGATTGGGAAGGAAGAAATAAAACTGTCTTTGTTTGCAGGTGACAAGATTGTACAGAAAATCCCAAAGAATGGAGAAAAAAACCTCCTGGAATTAAGAAGTGATTATAGGAAGGTTGCAGGATACAAGGTTAATATACAAAAGTCAACTGCTTTCTTATATACCAGCAAGGAACAAAGGGAATTTGAAAGAAAAAAAAACACAATACCATTTACAGTAGCATCAAAAGAAAAAATTAAATATTTAGGTATAAATCTAACAAATTATATGCAAGACCCATATGAGGAAAATTACAAAACCCTGATGAACAAAATCAAAGAAGATAAATGGATAGATATTCCATGTTCATGGATAGGAATACTTTATATTCCTAAGATGTCTGTTCTTTCCAACTTGATCTCTAGACTCAACATAATCACAATCAAAATCTCAGCAAGTAATTTTTTGGATAGTGACAAACTCATTCTAAAGTTTACACAGAGAGGCAAGGGACCCAGAATAGCCAACACGATAGTGAAGGAGAAGAACAAAGACTTCAAGACCTAATATAAACCCACAGTAATCAAGACAATGTGGTATTGGCAAGAGCAAAATAGGTCAAAGGAACAGAACAGGGAGCCCAGATACAGACCCACATGAATAAAGTCAACTGATCTTTGTCAAAGGAGCAAAAGCAATTCAATGGAGAAAAGATAATCTTTTCAACAAACAGTGCCAGAACAACTAGACATCCACGTGAAAAAAAAAAAAAAAAGAATCTAGACACAGCCTTAAACCCTTCACAAAAATTAACAGAAAATGGATTACAGACCTAAATGTAAAATGCAAAAGTATAAATCTCGTAGAATATAGGAGAAAATCTAAATGATGCTGGGTAAGGCAATTAATTTTTAGATACAACACCAAAAGCATGATCCATGAAAGAAAAAATTGCTAAGTTAGACTTCATTAAAATTAAAAACTGCTCTGCAAATGAGACTGTCAAGAGAATGAGAAGACAAGCCATAGACTGGGAGAAAATATTTACAATATACATATCTGATAAAGGACTGCATTCCAAAATATACAAACTCTTAAAACTCAATAATAAGAAAATGAACCGAATTAAAAATGAGCAAAATATCTGAACAGACATCTCACCAAAGATACACAGATGGCAAATAAGAATATGATACTCAACATTGTTCATCATCAGGGAATTGCAAATTAAAACAATGAGACACTGCTATACACCTATTAGAATAGATAAAATCCAAAACACTGACAATATCAAATGCTGACAAAGATGTGGAGCAACAGGACTTGAATTCACTGCTGGTGGAAATGCAAAATGACACAGACTCTTGAAGGCAGTTTAGCAACTTCTTACAAAACTAAATATACTCTTACCATAGTATAGAGGAACCTTAAATGCATATTATTACATGAAAGAAGCCAATCTGAAAAGACTACATACAACATGATCCCAACTACATGACATTTTGGAAAAGGCAAAACTATGGAGACAGTGAAAAGATCAGGTTGCGATGGGTTGAGGGGTGGTGGAGGGAGGGATGAAGTGGAACACAGAGGACTTTTAGAGCAGTAAAAATATTCTGTATGATACTATCATGATGGATACATATCATTATAGATTTGTCCAAACCTGTAGAATGTACTACACCAAGAGTGAACACTAACATAAACTATGGACTTTGCATGATTATACTGTGTCAATGTAGGAAATGAACCTACATGTACGTCAATTATAACAAATGTACCACTTTGGTGGGGGATGTTGATAATGGGGAAGGTTATGCAAGTGTAGGGGCAGGGGGTATATGGGAAATCCCTGTACCTTCCCCTTAATTTTCCTATGAACCTAAAACTGCTCTAAAAAAATTAAGTCTAAAAAAAAATTGAGCAAAGGATCTGAACAGACACTTCTCCAAAGATACACAAATAACCAATTAGCACATGAAAAGATGGTTGACATCACTAATCATTAATCTAAATCAAAAACATAATCAGATAACATTTCAAACAGACTATGATGGTTACAATTAAAAGAAAGAGAAATAATAAAAAAAAAAACCAACATTGGTGAGGATGTGAAGAAATTGGAGCCCTGATACATTGTTGGTGGGAATTTAAAATGGTACAGCCACTTTGGAAAACAGTCTGGTAATTTCTCAAAGTGTTAAACATGCAGTTATCTTATGGCCCTGCATTTCCACTCCTAAGTATATACCCAAGAGAAATGAAATTATGTCTCTATATGAATACTTGTACACGAATGCTCATAGCAGTATTACAGTAGCCAAAAGGTGAAAACAACCCAAATGTTTATCAACTGGTGGATGGACGAGTATCATATATCTATATAGTGGAATATTATTTGGCCATAAAAAGGAATAAAGTACTGACATATGCCACAACGTGGATGAACCTTAAAAACAGGCTAACGGAAAGAAGCCAGTGACAAAAGACAACGTATCATATGATTTAAGTTTATATGAAATGCCTAGAATAGGCAAATATACAGACAGAAAGTAAACTAGTTGTTGCCTAGTGGTGGGGAGTGTGATAGATGGGGGAAATGCAGGTGACTGCTAATGGATATGGAGTTGTATGCATAAATTCAATCAAATATGATGTTTCTGAAATTAAAGTTTTTTAATAGCTACTTAATTTTTACATCAGGAGCTTTCAATTCCACTGACCACTCTCTTCTTGAAATACTTATTCTTTTGGCCTCTGTGATACCATTCCTGCTTTCCCTTCTATCTCAGCTATTCCTTCTCAATCTCCTTGTGTTCCTTTTCTAGCTCTCTTCTTTTCTCACTCATTGATTTCTCCAGACAAGCCCTTCCATTTTCATGGTTTCAGTACTGCCCCTGTGTTGTAGGATAAGCCTGGAGCTGGTCTGATGGCTTGTGGGCATGACTTCCAGAGACATCAGGTTAACGTTCCATTTCCAAAGTACTGAGCCCAGTAATGACTCAGGTCAAGTTGTTTGCCTTGAGAGACTGAGGATCAGAAGTTAGAATGTTTACGCCTACAACTGTATTGTATAATTCAGTGTGGTGTACCTGACTCAGATGGAGTGGTCCTCACTATACAGAGTACATTACATGCGGAATTTCCAGTCTTATATATACAGTAGGCTGGGACTACAAGGGGTCACTTAGGTTTTCAGGTTTAATACAACGCTTGTTCACACATTATCATCCCCACTGTGTAATGCCCTACCAATGCCCCATTCTAAGCCCTTGCCCAGAAAGACTCGTGTCTAGGTCAGTGTGCTGACTTCCTCCCCACTCTCCAGCACCTTTCATTTCTACCACCTGCCCCAAACATGCACCTCCTCTTGTTTTCCTCTCTTGGTGAATGCCTGCTGCTCAGGTATTAAATGATTTCCACAGTCAGCGTAAGTCAAATACAGTTACCCACCATTTCTTTGTTCACAAGTATTTATTGAGCACCTACTATGCACCACACACCATGTCAGGCTCTGGGATGCAAGTGAAGTAAGATCACCCCTGCCCTCGTGGAGCTTACAATCTAGTAGAGGAGACAGACAATACATAGTGAACCAATACATAAAATAAACACAGGTTGTAATAAGTGCCATATAGGATATAAACTGGGCGATGTGATCAGGATAGTTAGGAAACACTACTTTTTAGATAGAATGATCAGAGAAGGCCTCTCTGAGAAAGCAGTTAAAAG